>NW_027508722.1:22912500-23202500 GCF_051911475.1 Siphateles boraxobius | reverse complement strand
GAACTTCGTCATTAAAAAGTTAGTGCGCAGACTGGGCTAAATCATCTCAATTGAAACTGTTACCTTACAAGGCGAGTCTTAGTATTAAAATAATTTAGAGTTTGAAATAGGACTGGAACAAACACACACACACTCTCTCGTTCTCTCCTCTCTTTCTCATCGTTTACAATAGCACTTAGTAAATTGCACTTGTTTGCAGGTTTTTGGGGTGCGATCAACTGTGATTCTGGACATTAATGCACTCTGTCGTTCTGTCTTTGTGGCGAAAGCCTCCCTCAGAGACACTCCTACATGTTTTCACACACATATCCACTTAGTTTCTGCCAACGACAGTTGATATGTCATAATCTGGCATCTAAAGCTGGCGATTTGGATCCGTGCGTATGTGTGAAAGGACAGTTTGCGTGCTCTTGTGTGTCTGTGAGTGTATGTTTGTGATGAACACAACTGCTGTCATTGAGGTGGATTGTGGTGGAACTTTTGGACCGCCTGCAAAGGAGCCGTAAAGTGTGCGTCCTCGCACGCACGCACACACTTACACACATTCTCACATCGTAATACTTCTCCTGACGTGGCACACTGAGCTATAGGCATTCGCTCTCATTCCCAGTGCGTGTTACGTCAGATAAGCTTAAACCCTGCCTCGTATCTACACTATCAGGCGCAGAGCAGGGATTAAAAGCGCTTATATGATTGTTTTCTCTTCAGACACGTTTGCTTCCTGTGAGGATTTGGGGACTCATGGGAAATCGAGTTCAGTATCACTGTTAGCTACTGGCTCAGTCCCTTCCCAGGGTGAGTTTATAGCTGCTGTGGGCGTGTCTGAGTGAGCTTGTGGGCGTGTCAGTGGTCTGCAAAAGTGGGCGTGGATATCAATAGGGCAAGGTGTCCAGAAACCTATCGATGAGTGGCGGGGGTGAGACCAGGTCCTCAAGCTTCAGGTAGAAGATCCTCTGTAAGCCTTGCGTACGCTGAGATCGAAGCTCCGCCCTCAAGCCCAGAACAGCTCCCACTGGGGGTGTGGCCTTGCCAGTTGAAGCCACACCTCCTGCGCAAACCGAGCTCAGATGATCTCGCAGGCAGCAGATTACTTTGGATTGCAGTTCTTCTACTTTTTTGGGCTCCTTCAGACCAGGACATTGTTCTAAAATGAGAGGAAAGAGTGAGAAAGAGGTTGAGTACTTGAGTACTAAGTATAAGCTTAAAATGTCACTACATCTGCACTACTGGGAGAAAAAAAACATCCCATAAAGACACATGACTCATTCTTTCACTTTGTATTACAGTAGCAATATCTGTCGTTGGTTTAGGAATTTAGAACCATTTTTTATTTAGATCCGGTCCCATTTTTGAAAAAGTACTGAATCCAAATGATTTTCTTGACATTTAGATCACTGATGCTGATGAATCACTAAACATTTTGAGTGCCTAGTGCAGTTCAAATCATGAACAAATTACATACTCTCTCTCTATATATATATATATATAATTACATATTACATTCAATTAAATTAATATTAAGTATTATTAATAACACATTTTTTCTATTGATTCTCCTCCCTATTCAGCAGTCTAGTGTGACTCTATCACACTTCAAACAACTCTGTGTGTAAGTGCCCACAGTATGGCTTTAGAACAGAGGAAGTGCAAAGAGGTGCTGGCTTGCTTTGGATACATCTATGCGTGTGTGTATGTGTGTTCTAAATCTATGTCTAGAGCTGCTCCATTGTCACTGCATTCAGCTTATGTGCTCTCTCACTGACGCTGTTTTTTTCCCTTGCTTTCACTGTCTCTCCCTCTTTCCTGGGGGATGATCGATAGCACTCTTTCACCACAGACACTTTTAGAGGGTCGATAGACTGAGTGGAGGAGTGGAGAGAGAGAGAGAGAGAGAGAGAGGAGTGGAGAGAGAGAGAGAGAGAGAGAGAGAGAGAGAGAGAGAGAGAGGAGAGAGAGAGGTAGGGACTACAGCTCTGCTGAGTAGCACTCAATTCCTCTACAGAGTTAAGTGCTGCTCCATAGGGGCTAACACACACACACACACACACACACACACACACACACACACACACACACACACACACACACACACACACACACACACACACACACACACACACACACACACACACACACACGTTCCTTTGTAGATTGTGCACTGGGTGGGTGACTGAGAAAATTGATTAACATATATACATATAAATCTAAATAATTTTCATTTTTCACACTTCAATTTTCTTGCGGCCTTCAATGTCAACATGAGATCAAAATGGTTTCTATTTACTTTTTTGTTTTTATTGTAAATTATTCATTGTTGCATGTTATTACAGATTTTAAAAATCTTTTATCTTTTATTTTTTACTTTAATCAAATTGTATTATCTTGCATTTCCTCTGTAACGATTCCGCTTTTACATTAACGTCAGTTTTTTCCTCATTAAATATGCAGTTTCAATGTTGCTTTACAGAAGTAATAGAATGCGATAATGATTTTTTTTTTTAGATTCCACATTGTTTAAATGTTTTCCTACATTAGCATGTTTCCATTCAAGCTGTGAATTTACTTTATGTGAGAAATCTGATATATCAGCATTATATTTTCTTCTCTGAGTGAATTATTCATTCACATGACATGAATATGTGAACATCTGAATAATGCAATATAAAAAACAGTGTTTCTATCCTGTTTAATATTTTCTTCTCTAAGAGAAGTATTCAGTCACTCATGACTAGCTGAAATTAATCCAAAACGGCAACAAAAAAAATGCGGATTAAGCAATGTTTCTATCCCATGTAATATTTTCTTCACATTCACAAAAAAGACAAGTCACATGACTTTTTTGAAACACATCAATGATTTTATTTCATAAATGTGTTTCCATCATTATTTGTTTTCTTAATAAGTAAATTAAAAAAATTTATCCACTTCAAGTAAGCATAAAAGTTGTTGGTAACACTATTTTAAGGTGACGTAGTTACAAGTTACTACATATAGTAATAACAATAAATTCTGCATAATTACAAGTAATGAACCCTAAACCAAACCCAATTACAAGTAACTAACCCTAAACCAAACCCAAAACTTAACCGTAACTCTATAGTAAGTACATGTAGTTAATATTACTTAGTACTTATTTGAGTATGTACAATGTGACTATGTCACCTTAAAATACTGCTTGCCAGAATGTGCCCATGTTTCTGTGTGTGTGGTGAAAGGTGTGTTGGTCTGTATATAGGTCGACCTGCTGTTTAGCCTCTGTGTTAATAATGCATGGTAAGACTCGAGCACCTGCTGACCCAAACACACACTCTGTCCTACTTTGTCAACCAATAATCAACTAACTCCACCTGTGCTCATAGAGGAGAAGTACACAAACCTCACACCATCTCTGTGTCTCTGCTGTGTGTGATTAATGGGGGATTATTTCTGCTGTCCAGGTAAACCTAATCTCTGACAGCACCTGTCCCACACCTGTGATCACTGTGACGACTGCTTGCAGCCAGACAAAAACAAGAACGACAACAGGAAAAAGGAAACGACAGGAAGTGAATGTGTGCGTGAAATGGCATAGAGTGTGTTTCTGAGGTTGTGTGTTACCTGTGAGCAGCACTAGGGCACACAGGCAGGAGAACGCAGGCATGTCGAGGTTGAGACCCTGCAGGTGAGCGCTAAAGTCTCGGATGGAGTCGAGCCATTCTCCGAAGCCACGCAAACACTGTAGCCGGTGCAGGACCAGGCCCGTGCAAAACACGAACTTCTCGTCCGTCAGCAATGACCTGAGCAAAAGAGAGAGTGAGAGGGGTTTAGATGAAGAACTGTTGTTATTTATACTGCTTCAAGGTGCTGTTTGAAGCCACGAGTTCAGTTGCCGCCTTTCATCTTTTAATTAATCGCCGTTCTCATTCCCTTCAGAACAGGTACCTGTTTCAATTTAGCAAACCTCTAATTCTGTACGTAGCTTCACACACTATCAGAAAGCACACACAGTCTCTCCTGCGACACACACACGCTTATTATCACCTCTCTCTGATTCATGTGATGATGATCTGCACTCCGATTGGCCGCTGAATCTGTGTTTAAGACATACTGCACGGAAACAATTACCATAGCGACAAATGAAAGCCAGTACAGGGAAGAGCACATCAAAGATAGGAATGGACCTAATTATGCCAAGCTTTCCCAATTAAAGCTTTTAAAACATTCCTGGGATTATACTCTTTATTTCTCTCTCTCCCTCTCTCTCTTTCTCAGCTTTATCCTTTTTTATCTTCATGGTCTCACTGTATTCTCAGGAAGAACGTTTGTGTGTACTTGCAGCGAAACACTCAAACACACGCTCTCCACTCATCCATCGCTCTCTTCTTCTTTTTCTTCTCCTTCTCCATCCACTTATCCTCTCTCTCTTTTGGTCTGTCTTCAGCCCTTCGCTCTCAACCCTGCAATTTAGGGGGGAAAAAACGTCCTCTCTTTTTTTCCAGTAGAGTGCTGGCTTCTGCTGCGTGAACTGTTCTTCATTAGTCTGCACGAAAACACACACTTGTATAGACGACGAGAGGAGAGGAGGAGTAATGGGAAGAGGATGAAGGGAAATACGGCGAGGAGGAATATTTGAGAGTCATCTTCCGAGTTGCTTTTGAAACCCGGTGGGGTAAATAATCCAAATGTGTGCTTCATTAATGCAGTCTAATGGTTTTATGCCACTACACTTGAATGCATATGTACAGAACCCTCAAACAAGCTGCTGGTGATGTTATGTTGGAAAGTGAGCATCACTTTGCCAGGCCTATTCATTCCGGTACAGCACTTGACGTGAGTACTATGAAGGGCTCTACGCTCTTGTATGTGGGCGTCTGGAATACCCTACATGAAGATGTACATCACGGAAAGTTACCTTGATAACAGCAGCAACATTTATGGTTAAAGCTCTTAAAGAAACTGTTTTTTTTTTTTTATTAAATTAAGTAAATTATGAAATAAATTAAATTTTTGGGTTAACTATACTTTTAAGATTGACACAGCAAATACAATCTTAAATATTGCCTCTTTTTGTCTTATATTAAAACTTTCAAAATTCAAACAAAAAAAAATTTATTCAAAGTGACAGTATTTTTGGTTTTCACAAAAATATTAAACAGGACATCTGTTTTTAACATTGATAATAATGAGAAATGTTTGTTGAGCACCAAATCATTGTATTAGAGTGATTTCTGAAGGATCATGTGACACTGAAGACTGGAGTAATGATGCTGAAAATTCAGCTTTGCCATCACAGGATGACATTAGATTTTAAAATACATTAAAATGGAAAACAATCATTTTAATTTGTAAAAAATATTTCACAATATTCCTGTTTTCAATATATTTTTTATCAAATAAATGCAGCCTTGGTGAGCATAACAGACTTCTTTCAAAAACCTTTTAAAATCGCAGGTAAGATAAATCCCAAGTTTAAAAAACTATCCTTGTTTTAAAATGAATCATGAGAATGCACCACCCAGCATCACATGATCATAAACAGCGAAATTACTTTCTTGGATGTATCCTTCACTAACAGGGCCCTTTATGAAGGGTTAAAACATGCAGTTTGCAATCGGTCTATTATCTACAGTGGCATAGAGAAAGAGGGAAAACAGGAAGTGAGCAAACACAGACCGAGTGAAAGCTCCTCATTATTACAAAACAAAATTAACAACAGCACCCTTGAGGATGGAAACGCACACATTCCTTTGAAATTTGCGTCAGAGCAAGTCGATCTCTTTGCCATCCATTCATTCATTAGCCTCAATGCGGCCGCGTGGTGTGATATTGCATGTGTGCATTTGTGAGCCACATCAGATTCCATTCTCTGGTGTGTGTATTAGTGGTGTAGAGTCTATTTTCAAAACATGTGAGAACTCTGAACGTTTGTGAGCGGAAAATGTGCAAGTTCGCCCATATTGTGAAGTCGCCACACATTGTGAGCGCGTATCTTGTGAGTTTTTCGAGTGTCCATGACGTAAGCCCGGATGAATCCCCCCACTTAAATGAGTCAGAACCTAAGTCTGCAGCTCCCTACTGAGGCTGTGACGCCACCACCCACTGCCCTCCCTCCCCGCACCTGCTTCTACACCATCAGAGAGGGAGAGAGAAACACAGAAAGAGCACCAGAGCTAGTTCAACAGGGAGCAGCTGAGCTGAGACAAAAAGTCCACTTCCTGTTAAAGCAACATCAGAATGTCACTGAGTCACTGAGACGCATCCAAACACGCACACTTCTACTTAAAGTCAAGAAACAACAGGTTACTTCTAGTCTGGATTCAAAAGGTCTCGTTCAAACTTAATAATATGCAAGAGTTTGGGGAATGTAATATAAGTAAGCATCAAACAGAGCTGTTTCTGACACACTTAATGTCTTGGGAGGGGCAGGTGGTTAAAGGGATAGTTCACCCAAAAATTTAAATTCTGTCATTAATTACTCACCCTCATGACGTGTGTCTTCGGAACACAAATGAAGATCTTTTTGATCTTTTTTCTTTTCTTTCAGTCCCTCCATAGACAGCTACACAACTTCCGCTAAACAAAAGTTTAACCGTACTTGCTTGATGCGCGAGAATAAGCCTCTTTGCAGAAACGTGCTGCGTAACACACGAAAATTAACCTCATTGGTTCTTGCGGAAACTCAAACTTGCTGCGAAACACACGAGAATGAAGAATGATGCATTGCACGTCAAACAAACATGCTTAAACTTCCGTTTACCACAACTGATGTGTGAGTTGATGAATGTTTATATGTGAATAAAAGCCTAAATTCAATCTGTTCATCAAGCGATCGTGTCTCTTCAGAAAATTTTGGACTAAACCACTCAATTCATATGGATTCGTTTTACAATCTCTTCATGAACTTTTTGAAGCATCAAAGTGATAGTTACGTAGCTGTCTATGGAGGGACAAAAAGCTCTCAGATTTCATCAAAAATATCTTCATTTATGTTCCGAAGATGAACGAAAGTCTTGCGTGTTTTGAACGACATGAGACATGAGGGTGAGTAATTAATGACAGAATTTTCATTTTTGGGTGAACTAACCCTTTAAGCCAGGCTGTTAACCAATAAACTTAAATAAGAGAATTCCACAGGATCTTCCACACAGTGTCCATAGTAACCTTACAGTGCTGAATAGAGAGCAAGAACACACACTCGCGCTCACACACACACACTCATTGTTGCATCGAAAGTCACAATGTAACTAGTAGCGACTGCAGCATATTACACAATATAAATCCTGACAGTGCCTGTGAATGAATTCTTTCACAGTCATTATGAAACTTTACACCTCGATCTAATTTCTAAACCAGAAAGAAAATCCTAAGAGACTTCTACGACATCATTAATAGTAAGTCATAGAAAAGTCTGTCATAGTCTGACAGTTGCTATGAGATATTATGAGTGTAAAGTCAGAGTGTAATTGCTAACTAACGTTTCCTCCCACAGCTGTACCCATTCTGAACAGAACTGAAAATGACTAATTAGGATATTATTACAGGCTTTATCCTCTATAATATATTATACAGAGTATTTGAAAGTGGGCTGGGCAATATAGCAAATATTAATGATATATTGGTGTTAAAATATAATATTAAGCAACATTGTGAATATTTTGATGATTCTGATGCACTATTTGGCATCTCGGATTCAACTTTAGTAGCAAAAAGGCGATTAAAGTTGAGTTCATTCCTGTGAATCAGTTCAAACTGTTTGTTTCATAACAATGACATTAAATATAATTCGTCCTCATATTTGTTTAGTGAACAATAGTAAAGAAAATAGATTTTCATTGCAGTTTACTTCTTGCATTATACATTTTTAATCTACTTGGATAAAGTAATTGAATCTCTGCCTGAAATAAATAACCTTTTTAAGCAATATTAGTTAAATGCATAAATATAATCAGAGTCAGAAAAATACTGAGACTTGTTTTTTTTTTTTTTTTGCTATATTTCCCAGCTCTATTCTTATGAATGTCTTAGTGTATGTTGAAGATTGTGTACTTTTGAAGTCAGAGTCATACACTGGAAGTCTGTGCGATGTGAGATCAGTGTGTGTCTGCATGTACCTGTTGGCGAGGCGAAGCACAAAAAGCTCAAGGAAGGCAGAGTCAATGAGCAGGTTCTGGTCATTGTGGTGAAGCTCAGAGAATCCAGGCAGCCGTTCGGCCCAACAGCGCGTCACCTCCATGGAGCCGGTTAACACTCTGTAGAACATCTGGATCTGCTGAGAGTCAGATAGACCCACTGGCTCCACCGCACTGAACTACAGGAAGAGAGAGAGAGAAATAAAAATTCCACACAAATCACAATTACTCATTTTCATGTGATTCCAATGGATGGTGAACCCTCTGATTCATTACAACCACTATATAATGAACTAATCTTTGCATTTTTAACCATTTAGGGGAAGATGCTGGGTCTTATCCATCATCAGTGACCATCTTTCTCATAGTTCTAAATGACTATCCTCTTCAGTGTGGTTTTGTTTTTATACATTTTTATAAATTCAAAATAGATGACAAAAGCGTGCCTAGTATATTTACTGTCATTTATTGCAGTACACAAAAGTTAAAATCTTTTTAATTGATTGGGTAATATATATTAGGAAAATAAAATGTAATAAAATCTAATTAAATACCAGTCAGGAATGGTTATATTGTTGTTTGGAAAAGTATGATTTTTTGTTCTGTAATTTAATAATTCATGCATCCAATGGTTAAACAATGATTCGTGAAAATTAGCCTTAATTGATGCAAGTATTTCCCAAACTCAGGTACCTGACTGTAGTCTAGTTCTCGTGGTGTAGATTGGGAATAGGCCCGCACTAGTGCGTTCAGCAGGCTGATGGGAGGTGATGGGGGCGAGGGCTCTGGCTGCAGGGGACTCTTTGGTTTAGACGGCAAGCGACCCCTCCTCCCCTTAAGGTTGTCTGTGCGCACAACTGTGTCAAACACACAAACAAACAAACAAACAAACACACAGTTTAGACAATGAACACAGTTTAAACATCTAAATAATTATCATTCAAATCATATAATGCAATTCCACAACCAGCGACAATGTATTTGACACCTAGACTTCATAACACGTCTTTTTTAGCAGTTTTTAACAAATCTCTCAATCCTATTTTATTTCTCTCAACAATGTTTGACTGACCAATAGGGGGCAGAATTGCATGTCTTGGAGGTGACTGGGTGAGCAAACGTGATATATAATAAGAACAAAGCATGTCTGTCCTAATCACCGGCCGAGGTGGTTAAGATGATTTAAGGAGTGATCTTTTTAAATCACATGGTATTCATGCTTAAATTCTACAAGAATTAAATTTCCCCGTGAACACGTGTGCTTGTGACTGTCCTGTGTGTTGTGTTATTACCGGTTCTGAAGCTGCTGATATGCTGTGATTGCAGAGGCGAAGCACTGCCGGTAAACACCTCCATTATAGTTTAATTCATGCATTCATACTAAGCAACCAAACCAGCTATGCCCTGAGTTTGTATTAATCCACCCTGCTTCTTGAGCGTAGTGTGTGCATCTGCGGGTTTTAAGTCATTAATATAAAGAGTGTGTATCTCCTCTGCATCAGTCTCTAACCAGAGGTCCAGCCGAGGTCATATACATCAGGGCCTATTGTGTGCTAATTGTCTTGAGTGGCTTGGCCAGACACATATTGTGTGTGTGTGTGTGTGTGTGTGTGTGTGTGTGTGTGTGTGTGTGTGTGTGTGTGTGTGTGTGTGTGTGTGTGTGTGTGTGTGATACCTTCTTTCACCATGCCTACACTGAGGCACTTCTGGAAACGGCAGTACTGGCAGCGATTTCTTCTCCTTTTGTCCACAGGGCAGTTTTTACTAGCCAAACACACGTACTTTGCATTCTTCTGCACCGTCCTCTGCAGCCACCGACAATAAAAAGAGAAAAAGCAAGGAGAAGAAAACAATAAGATAACAAGTCTAAACATTTCATTTATTTAATTTGATCCCGTTTTTGGCAAAGAATTTTAAAAGAAGCTTGCAGGTCAGATTTTAATTACAATGTGAAAAAGCTCTGGCTCCATCAGGATAATTAGATAAAAATTAATTTCCCAACATGCCTTGCCTGCAGGAGGGACAATTTTATTAGCGCAAGCCACTGACAATGAAGATCAGTGCAAAGCGTGCTGAGGCCGCTCCCGCGAGACATCCCGCTCCGCGTGATAAAATTGTTTGTGAAACTCGCGGGTCAGCTCACGGCACCTCGGGGTTTTGGCGGATCGTGCCTCTGCAATAACCCCCCCTGGAGTTGTTTTCTCCTCGGCTGGATATGCACGATTATTACTGACCTTATTAAAACAAAATAAAAATGATCTGCAAGCACTCCCGCCGCTAAAAACAGTAGAAAAGAGGAAAAAGACTTAAAACAAGCTTCGGGTTCAGACATCAAATGCACGTGCTACTGCTGAGCCAAAAGATTAGCACTTGCGTGAGACCAGTAAGTTCTACGGTAATTAATGTAATATCCGAAACAAACAAAAACAATGCCTTAACAAGCTACGACTGCAGTCAATTTAATAGTAGTAAAGCTTACATTAACAATTCTGGTTTCATTGTGCAGTTATTCAATTAGCAAGGCTGCTAGCAAGTAGTTAAACTGAAGTGGGAAACAGCCTTCATGATGGTCATCTATGAATTTCATAATCTTCTATCTTTTAAAAAAAAGCTTACAGTTTAATACTAATATCTTTGTATATCAAGTGACTAGCGGCTAATGGCTAGTGGACCACTTAAGTTTTTTGTCATGTATTTTTCAGTTTAATCTCACTTTTATTTTTGTTTTGTATTAAAACACTTTCAATAAAAACTATAAAGAAACATCATAAAATACGCAGCTGTTTCCAACAGGTGTAAATGAAATCAACTAAACCACCTGCTTTTCCCAGGAAGCTTGGATTTTACCGTCAGGTGAAGCTAAAACACCCACCCACACACACGCTATCCATGTGATTTGCACGGTTTCTTGTATTTCACCTAAATTGAACACAAAACCACAGCAGCATAGTAGAGTGGACTAATCTCCCAGTGGGCACGCAAATGCTCTTGTTAGCTAGGGCAGTCTATACTCAGTTACAGCTAAATTCACACTGATTCAGTATGACTTGATTAAAATACAACCTGTGGAGCACATCATCTCGAACACACCCTGGGCTTAGTCGTTAAAAAAAGCACCCATCTCGTCGTTTCCCTCTGCTCTGAACCACATGCACGAGTTATGTGAGTGCAACTCCTTTCTATACTTCATACCCGGTTCAGACTGTGACAGATTCTGTTCTGTCACAGTCCTCAAAACCGAGGTTTTATTGCTGCAGGAGCTTGCTAGATGAATAGACATCTCATGATGTTCATAAAATGAGATAAACGGCTGTACATATGACGGGCATTAAAGGACTGAAACGTCTTCTGTGTGTGTACGTGCATGTGTATTTGTGTTTATTTATGCTCTAAACGATGTCACAGTGCAAAATTGTCACGGTTACAATAGGTTTCAGACTTTTTTTTCAATGGGAAAAGGATATCTGAGGTTATTGTAACTTCTACGAACACATATTTCAATTTCTCCCAACAAACTAATGGCAAAAAGACCTGAAAAACACACATACAGTCCTTTAAACATAAAGATTCCGAAAGAGGCTTTTCACGGCAATGCCATTGAAGAACCATTTTTTCTTAACATAAAGAACATTTTAATAATCAAAAAAACCTTTTCCACTATAAAGAACCTAAAAAGGTGTTAAAGGTTCTTCATGGAACCATAAATCCCAATAGAGGATTAAGAGTCTATGACAAGTGAAAAACTAAAAACCCACTATTATTGTCTAACTCCCATCATTCTCGCATGCAAGCACACAAATATACAAACACACACACACACAGAGCTGTGGTCCAGTGCACAGCAGGGTCCGTAGGGTTGGAAAAGACAAGAAGTTGTGGATTCATGACATGTAACATGTGCTAATGGCTCTGTCGTGCATTAAAACCCCTTAGGGAACCTATATCCCCCTCTCTTCGTCCTCTCCTCCCCTAATCAGAGATGATCAGACTATCTTCTCTAGCCCTCTCCTCTGGGTGTGTAATTAGACGTGTGTGTATGGCTGTTCAATAGGAAAGGTGGAACTGGGTCATCATTAATTGGTTAAGTATGTGTGTCTGCGTGTATTGCTCACTTAGACTGTATTATAAAATGACTGTCTGTGAATCAAGTACATTTGTGACCCTGGATCAAAAAAACAGTCATATGGGTTATTTTTTTGAAGATTTTGAGATTTATACATCACATGAAAGCTGAATAAATAAGCCTTCCATTGATGTATGGTTTGTTGGGATAGGACAATATTTGGCCGAGATACAACTATTTGAAAATCTGGAATCTGAGGGTGCAAAAAAATCGAAACATTGAGAAAATCGCATTTAAAGTTTTCCTCATGGAAATATCTTCATGGAACATGATCTTTACTTAATATCCTAATGATTTTTGGCATAAAAGAAAAATTGATAATTTTGACCCATACAATATATTGTTGGCTATTCCCACAAATATACCCGTGCTACTTAAGACTGGTTTTGTGATCCAGGGTCACATTTTAGTGTGTTTATATTTCAGCACTTTATATATGCCATAATACTGGCACAAATGCACATCTGTCTTTGTTGAAACTGTTTTAACAAATGCAAAGCTTAAAGGAAAGAGCTGGAGATTACTTCTAATTCAGTTCCTAGCAGTTAAGAGCTGTTAAACTTTTATTCCAGTGAAGTGGGTTGAATGTGGAGGTTTTGTGAATGAGCGAGCCTGTGCTGACCCTCCATTAGGTAAATATTCAGAATAAATATTCTCACTCGGAGCATGTTATGAGTCACAGAGCAAATTACAAACCAAATAAATGGTGTGAAAATAAGGGATGTGAGCGAGTGAGCAAGATAGAGAAAAGATTTGGCCAATTATTTGCTGTTTTTCATTGTGAAACAGTTTGTTTCAGATGTAAAGTAGAACCATAAGTGAAATGATTTAGTGGCTGTTAATGAACTAAACTAAAGCCAGGGGGAAAATCGGAATAACTTTTGTGGATAAATGCATCCAAACTCCATTAAAATTTTATTTTAAAAACTAATGTACTAGAAATCAATGTGCATAAATATCACAATAAACCCTATTGTATAAAAACACATTTAGGAGAATTTTTTTTAAAAGAGAGTTAGCAGTTTGACAAAAGCTATACACTGCCACACAAAACACCGGCTTGCATTAAAATTCACCTGCTAATATTTATATTGTGAGTTAATGAGTTGCCTGAGATAATTAAATGGTGAGTGTGTTTTGCGAATTAGGGGTGACGAGTGTGTGAATGCATAAAAAATGCATAAGTATGCTGATCGTCTAAGACTTGCCAATGTGCATATGTCATTGTTTGTGGATGTCATTTGTGTGTGTGTGTGTGTGTGTGTGTGTGTGTGTGTGTGTGTGTGTGTGTGTGTGTGTGTGTGTGTGCCAGTGTTGCAGTAATAGCTACAAAGCCTCAGGCTTACCAACCCCTGCTTTTATTAATTACTAAATAAAAACTAATTGTGAAACTAATTGAAAAGAGGCATAATTTATTTCTGCACCAGACCACGGGCCATTTTCAATTATTTCAGCTCTGCCACTCTCGCTCCTTCACTTTCACTGTCAGTCTTTCAGCACAGTGTCTATATATTTTAAGTCTTCTCACGGTGTCTGTAATATTAACCTAAGCAAATTAAAAATAATACTTATCCGAAATAATATGTGAAATAAATGCCAAATATCGTAACTGTTCAACTGAATCCCTCTCGAAACTTTCTATGCAACAGACTATCTGTGTGTGTGTGTGTGTGTGTGTGTGTGTGTGTGTGTGTGTGTGTGTGTGTGTGTGTGTGTGTGTGTGTGTGTGTGTGTGTGTGTGTGTGTGTGTGTGTGTGTGTGTGTGTATGTGTGTGTGTGTGTGTGTGTTTGGCTACAGCTCCAAGCTGCTGTATTTTAAGTGCGCGCCGCTGTCACACCTCGAACTGGTCACCGAGGGAAACGACCCTCACAGACACCGTGGCAACCGCCGCTCAGACGATTTGTGAGAGCACTCAAAGACATGCACACACACATTCACACTCAGTACACACAAGCCAATGCTTTCATGAAAAGGCTGAGCAAACCTGTCACAGTTGTGCCTCTGAAACTGAAACTAAACAATCTTTCGGATTTTGTACAGAAATTATTTTCTGTACAGCCTCAAATGCTTCTTGTATGTCATATAGACTGTAACCCCCAACCCCCTCTTCAAAACGAAACAACAAAAACACACACAGCTCACCGAAGAATCGCTATTCACATGGTGGGCTTTAACCTTGGTTCAAACGACTGCGGAGTGCGTTACAATGGTTGGTTAACCCTGAGCCTCACACTCAGAGAATGAGGTGCGATCGGTGTAGAGCCGCGTGAGGCTCTTCAGCCAAGAGCTCCTTTCAAACCAAGAACAAAACTAATGACCACTAATGAATACACTATTAACAAACACTACCCTGGCCACACTGACACATAAGAGACACAAAAAAACGGACACACACTGTACAATAAAGAGCAAGTACAGCCCTCTTACACTCCATTTAATGACAGACACACTCAAATACACAAAGAGAAATGCTATTCAAATCAAGCACACACTGAGGAACACGTATCAATCAACATAAACTGCAAACACCCACTTCAGCTTCTACAATACTACAACCATATGCAACACTAAGAAAAAATGTAATGCATTATGGGAAATCCAAATGAGAGATTTCCTAACTGGCAAGTATTTCCTGTCAGTTTCAATTGACCTAAGCTTGGTTATTTCTTTCACTAGTTGAGTTTATTTATGTGTTTTAAAGGTATAGTTCACCCAAAAAGAGATATTTTGAAGAATTGTTTTTGTCCATATAGTCAGTGGGGTCTAAAGCAGTGGTTCTCAACCAAGGGCCCAACCTCAGCAAACTTCCAAAGGGGTCAAAGGAAAACTAAAAAGTTTTTAAATTGATAAATTATTATTATTAATATATTAACTCTAATTTAAATTAAAATGCTAAAAAAATATTTTTTTTCTTCTTTTTTTACCCCTCAATAACTACCATTCTTGAAACTTGTGCAATAAAAAATAGATTTTTATTAATTAATTTAATTGATTAATAATCTCAGTTTCAGTTAATAAAACAAGTTTGAAAGCAAGCTGTTTTGTCATAATTACAGCAGAAATACAGAAAATATCTTAGAATCACTGGTCTAAAACAACATCAGACTCTACTCAATATCATAGTATGAACAAATTATAATTTTTTTCAAAATATCTTCTTTTGTGTTCCAAGGAAAAGGAAGTATTACAGGTTTTCAACAGAGGGTGAGTACATTTTTGAGTGAACTATACCTTTAAAGGCCCGTGTACACTAGAGTCAGTCATTTTGAAGTGGAATCCTCCTATTTGCATTAAACATAACTTGTCGTGTGATTCTTTCAGTGAAAGTGTGTGTCAATAAGGATTATTATGCATTTGCAATGGCATGCTCATGTAAATAGTAGTGACAATGATGGAACTTGGGTGCGTCTGAATCTAATCTGGTTGAGAGTTATTATGAGAAAATGAAAGACCTCTGTCCTGCAGAGATGCTGCATTTCTTACCTTAAAAAAGCCTTTGCAGCCCTCACAGGTGCGCACACCATAATGCTGACAGGCTGCGTTGTCTCCGCACACCGCACAAGTACCCTCTCCGGAGCTGCTGCGATTGGGCGGCGATGGCAAACTCTCTCCCAGAAGTTGCGGGCACGGGCCCATGCCTAGAGAGCGGAACGCCAGGCCTCCCGGCTTACCCATGTTCAGCGGGTACATGTGCGAGTGTGTATGAGAGTGCACATGTGAGTGTGAGTGTGTGTCCAGGCTTGATGGCACATGTGAAGACGAAGAGGAGGATGACGGAGAGCGTTCAGGGCGCAGCGGAATGCCGATGGACGTGTCGTAGCCGCTGGTGGATGGTGGGGCCGTCTGCTCGTAGAAATGAGGGAAGCGAGGGCTCTTCAATGGGCCTTCAATCAAGCAGGGCTGGGGCACAGGGGGAAGACTGTGTTCATCCCACAAGAAAGAGCTGCTGGGTGGCCCGGGGTGAAGCGGCGTGGGGGGCGTTGAAGGGGGCGACTGCTTAAAGTACATGGAGCTTCCAGCTATTGCTTCGTCGGATGCTGCCATGGGTGGGTAAGGCTCCACCTCCTTCTTGATGATAGGGCGTTGAAGAGGGAGTTGATACAGACAGGAGGGTTTCGGCTCGAAACCGCCCTCCACAAACACATTAAAGCTGGGCAGGGACGTAGTGGCGGCAGCGTCCGAGATCTCCCCCCCACCGAGCTCACACTTCGCGTAGTCTGTCGCCATGAGGTCAGCGCTGTAGTCACCATGGTAACCAAAGGACTGGGCGGAGTAGCTGGACCCATGAGGTGCAGGGCCGTACTGGGCCTGAACGCAGGGCATGTCTATAGAGGCGGGGAGAGAGAAACGAGAAACAGACTTAATGTCTATCATATTGCCTTTTGGATTAATTTTGTCTTCAGGTGTGTAGAAGATGTGATGTCAAACATGGCATTTGAGTACTATTCTGTTAGTACCAAGTTAGTAGATAAACCATTCCTGGAAACATGGGTTAGGCCGTGAGCAAGTGGGCACACATGCAAAAATAAATAAATAACTGCACACCTCATTCATGGCCTGGATTCTCACTTGTTACAAAGAGCAGTATAAAACCTCTTCTGAATTAAAAATAATTATTTACTTAACCTTATGTTGTATGGTTTTCTTTTCTCAATGGAGCCCAAAGTTATTACCAGTCCATACTATTTTTTGTTTATTTTTTACATACAATGAAATTTACTGAGGCTGACATGACATCTCCACTGAAGAAATTAATGCGGGTTTATAAAAACATAAGGGTGAGTAAATGATTACAGAATGATCCTTTCTGGGTGAACTATTTCATTAATAATGATCCTAATTATCAAAATATTTCCTTAATCTCAGCAGTTTTTTTTTCTGGATTTGAATTTCATGAAACTCTTTTGAGCAAACACTGTCCAACCCAAGGAGCACACATATTGACTCACAAATAATTATTTCATTACCCATCAACAGTCCTTATATTTCGTCCACTTGTGACAATAATAAATGCATAGATGTAAACATGAAAAACTGCACAGAACAATATACACGTTGTGGTCAGTCAGAAAAAGATGAGTTTAGTCACTTGCTTTCAAAACATAACCCCTACAAATTTTAATCAAACGCTTTTAGATAAACTTTTAGATAAAATAGATTTAACTCTATTATGCACATTTTATCTATAAATGTGCACCAAGCACCTGTTGAAATATAATGATCTTTTTAAAACCCACGAGGAACTCCCTTGTTTCTGTTAATTAGTAGGCTGTATCCTGAGCCAGCTTTGCGCTCCAGGAAAACCATATTTCCAGCGCGCGCTCTCAAAGTTATATAACCTACAACTGTGCGCCTTGACACAGCTGTTTAAGTGCGTCTGTGCTGAGTTACCTGAGTCCGTGAGGAGATGTGTGTGCGTGTCCTTTGTTTGCTTATTTTCCCTAGGTGGGGAAGTGTAAACAGACCCGACGCTGACGTGTAGTGACTCCGTAATCCTTGTGCCTCGAACACGTCATGTGTGTTTAGTAAAATCATGAGGCTTATCAATTATGAACGCCTCTTTACCTGTGATGACTCGGACCGGTGTGCGCGCGTTCCATTTCCTACGTAGGTTTGGCCAACAAACGCATGGCATACAGCATCATGGATAACAGAGAGTTTAATGTCAGTAGACATTTCTGTCACACCCCTGGATTCAAATGATAATGCACTGCACATCAACAGACAGAGCTTACCTCAAATCTTTTCTTTTTCTTTTTTTTTTACGTTCCTTTGAGAATTGATTCCCTAAGTTTTGTTTACTTTTATGCTATTCAAATAAACAGTGAACTTCATTGTTATCCTCCTACATGGGCCTATTAATTCTAGTAATAATAATAATAACTCATGTTGCTTTATTATTTTTTCTCCATGTAGCCTATGCTTCAATTTTAAATTCGTAACCTGCTGTTCGTTGTATTAAATTTGGATATCAATAGAAAGTAGGCTAATCGTCTGCAACTAAAATAAACGAGGGGAAAAAAACTGTGTAGCTACAAATTATTAAATGACTTTCAAGCGTGTAAAGTTAAAAGAATTTCTGTTACATTTTGGCTAGGGTTTTCAAATGTGATTGATCTCGCCATTCTCGCGCGCAACCCAAATAGTCTTTTAGCGCCCCTAGCGCACAGCTAACCATCAACTAACATTAAAGACGTCTTAAACAAAATAGATTTTTGTGCAAATCTATAATAACGTGATAAATGTTGCCAGTACATATGTTTTATCCAGGTCATATACCAACTTACAATATTCCCAATTCGCAACTTAACACCTGAGTTCGTCAGAGGTGTTGAAGCGCGGGCGGGTGCGACCCCTTCATCATCATGGTGGATAGCTACTGAATGAATGGTTTGAGGTCAATCTTTCTCGCGCTGGATCTGGATGGAGCTTTGCAAAAACGAGTCAAACTTGTGTAGGCTACACCACTTAGCCTACATCACACAGAATAAAATAAATTTCAAACTTGCGGTCGAGATATGAACATTTCCTTCCCAAGACATTTGTTTTGCGGGACCAGTAAGCTTTGTCATCTCATTCTTGTTTTACACTTGCAATAAAAATAAAAATATAGTTTTTACGAATTCCCCTAAGTAAAAAAAAAAAACAAAAAAAAAAACATCAGCCTGCGATATAAGCACAGCTATGTTGATAAACTTGCTTTTGAGTATTTTTGGTAGGCTATCTGAAGATCGTGTTAAGCTCAAATATGGCAGTTAGTCAATCAAAGGTAGTGTGTCTTTTTTTAAAACACTTAAGATCAGCTCAAATTATGTAAATCTATACAAATCCTTACACAAAAAACAGGACTTTACTTTCTGTCTGATTCTATCTCTTGTGTGTATCCGTTTATGGTTTTATTTGTGCACGTGCAAACCCCAGAGCACGTCGATCCTCTACCTCACTTCCACATTCACCATGACACGGATCATAAAAATGAAAACGCAGCCAACATAACGTAAAAAAGTCAAAATATTTAAAAGGTCTAGACCACATAAAGTCATACTGAAACGATGCTTTACAGCTCTAGTGAGTGAGTGAGTGAGTGTGTGTGTGTGTGTATGTGTGTGTGTGCACTAGACAGAAAGCCTCACACAAATACACACGCAGGCTTATAGAAAGCGCTTTAGAGGGATGAAACAGTTTCTAACCTCGAGGTGTGCATTTTAGATGGACAAAATGCAGCTGTTCCAATAACTGTGATCGCTTGTTCATTGTCAGAGTGCCATAGATCTAACAAACAAAAAATCAACGACAAAATAAATAAATAAATGCACATGACACGCTAACCAGTTTGAATTTGCACTTGAAGCAAACACGCATCAGTGGAACACATCAGGCAGCACACATAGATTTGCGCAAACTTTCACTTTCTGTGCACTAAGACAACATAGACAGTGTAGCCTATTCTACAGCAGCACACGAGGTTGTTATGATCATGAAGACAGTGTGTTGTGATACTACTGGGTACAAATATTAAATGAAAGCTACAATACAGATTGCGGTCGTTTCATTAATTGGAACACAAGTGATGCCTTGTCTGCCATATGTCCAACCACCATCTGCGCGATTAATATATTTAAAAATAAAATAAAATGCTATTTGCTGAGGAATGTTGTAGGCGACAGGCCCATTAAAAATCAGTTCTTGGTCCGGTTACTAGCATTTATGTCCGGGACAACTACAAACACAAACAAGCTCTCAAGAAGAAAAATGTTTAAACTACACCATATCAAAATTCTATATGAACTGATTAGCATATTGCTTTACAGACATACCAGAAAACTTTGTTTTAGTACAATTTTAACAGGTAGATATACAAAAGTATATCTCTGAGATTTCCTGAAATTTCCATGTTTCCAAAGTAAGACAAACCAAAGTATAACAGCACGCTCATCGGCATATAGGGTATTCAAAATTAGTAACAAAAACGTCACTATCCTACTAACAGTCGGTTTACATTAAGTAAATGTGATATTCTTAAAACATCAAATGTATTAGCTTAATATAAAAAGTTTAAATGTGCAATACACATCAAGTAGCCTATGTTTGGAAAAGCTCTCCAGACTGGAGAGAGATTGTTTACAGAGATTGTGGTACCTGCTTGGCCTTTTGCTCGCTGAATCGTACTCGGTGTCTCGACTGGAGGCTGCACGCGTCTGGGGTTCGAGGCTGCTTCAGCGCACGCGGCGGGTGAGGAATCCGGGAGCCGGGACTCAGACCTGGGCTGCGGGCGCTCTTCCGAACCGCTGTCTGCAATCGGGAACACAGAATGCTTTAGTTCACTACGACAAAAAGTCACACACAAAAAGTGAACTGCAAAATAGAGACACGCTCAGACGTTTCGTAACCTATAAGTCAGATTACTTGGGTTAAACTTGTTTTAAAATTATTTATAGGCTACTTAAAATACAAGTGTGGAAGCCAATAAGATACAAATACATCCTAAGTTTTAGCAACTATGTTTTTTTTGTTTTTTTGTTTTTACAATAATCTAACCACTTAAACAATTGGATGCAAAAAGTACTGAATGAACTACATGCATTATGGGTTATACAAATTTACTGGTCATTTGTATATTTTTCTTAAATCAAAAAATCACACTAAATAGTCTCATGAAATGTTCAGTGTAGCCTATGTTAACTGTAAAATACTCTTTAATTCTATTCACACATACTAAAATATTAGGCTACTTTGACAAAGTTGTAGGCTACTCGTTTAAGCCTACATAAATAATACAAATACAATTTTGGCAACGTTTCAATCGCAGCCTTTGGGAACAAACCAACGTTAATCAAAAAAGAAAAAAAACTAATACGAATAAAATTGTACAAAAAACTGTTTTGTAGCCTAGCACACTCGATGAAGAAAAAAAAACGAAAAGTTACAAAAAATGCATCGAAGACGTAAGGTAATAAACATTGTTTCAGCACAACAGCACATTGTTTAAAAACTAAATCTCACACATGTCTATATATGCAATATAAAAAGGAATATTTAATTTTTTTCCTTCTCCTGCTGCATTCGAGCATGAAGATAGAACAATTCTGTGCGTCTAATAAAAGATCTTTCCATGCAGTTTTTGTGTTCCATTAGCTCAGAATAATAGCGATCTCAGTGACAGTTAGACAATATTCACCTGTGCACTCAACGAAGTCTGACTATCCTCGTCTTCGGTCAAATAAAACCCAAGCGCGCCACCGAAGAGTTTTTAAAAGCGACTAGCGCCCCCTCCCTGACAGAGGCGCGCTCACACAAAGCCAGCCCTCGAATTGAGCACGGTCTTTCTCGGTCCCTCAAACTGCCAGAAACAAACCCTAGAAACCTTCATGGTTTGGGAATATTAAACATGTAGGCACTCATTTATGATTTAATTGACAATTGTAGTCAGGACAATGAAACAGAGGCCAACAAAACATAGAATTTTGAGTGGCCTCATAAATAAGCTATTTTATTTCAAACATAGCCTATAGCCAACTACTTTGAAGCTGGCAGCTTTCTGTTGACTTTATTATGTTTGTTTTTGAGTTCAACCATTTGTCCTTCTGAGGTTATGTGTGATTTTGACAGAGCGTGCAGGTCCGCTTGTGCCCCGGTAACCTAGAGAACCGCGAGAGAGCACTGAAGCACGCGCTTTGTAGAGGCGCTCCGTTCTGCGTTCAATAAGTGCGCGGGATTGAGGCTTTCCAGCAAACACACAAAGAAAGGGAGAGAGTGGAGATAAAGGGATGGGGGGGGGGGATGAGACATGTACAGTAAATTAGCTTGGAGACGGGATTTGACACCCGATGGGTACAGAGACCGGAGGGAAAGAGACAGAGCCTTTACCAGCCTCTGTAGCTACTTCGTGACGTGATCTCGCGTGCTTTGGAATAAAACTTTAGTATACAACTCACTTGGATCACTGCTCTGATTAATGCAAGGCTATTGTCGTATCATATACCACTTGGGGGCTGTTCTGTCACTAGGCTACTCTCACTATTCTGGCATGTAGGCTACAATGAAATAGATTGCCCACTATATTACCAAGCTTTACTTTGTCATAAACGTTTATGAAGGTGTGCCTTAGTGTCATTGCAGCGCGTGTATAGCTGATCTGAAATTCACAGCACAAACAACAGCGAAATAAATCATTTTTTAAAGCACAACAAGAGCGTGTTTCTTGGGTGTATCGGTGTCAATTCATAATTACCAAACATAAGATTGTAAACACCACAAAGATACTCCCAATATGCTCAGTCACCTTGTATAAACTCAGTCATGTAATTTGTTCAGAAAAGTCTTCTGACAGCAGGGAAACATGGCTTTACAAATATGTTGATATTTAGCACCTTAAAAGTACTCACTCTGGTGAGAACAAGAGTGCGATAATGGTAAATATAAAACTTTAGTTTTTTGTGACATTATGACTGTTTATAGGCTATTTGTTTACTGTTCAAATAACTATTTCACTATAGGCTATTCGCGTTCGGTCCTTCCGTATAGCTTTAAGACAGAATGAATGAAGCTCGTGTAGTCATCTCATTGAGACGTGCAACATTAGCAAAGCAACATTAATGAGTCTAGATCAAACAACTGAAATTATTCTTAACCCAGATACTACAAACAAATAAACAAACACTCGTACACTATTAAGTCACACTGAAACGCGGAGCGCGCGACACTCACTCCGTACTCGGGCGCATCTCACGAGACTCTCTACCGGCCCCGCGCGAGCTCACACAGCGGTTTCACCGGGGTGAGGAAGAAGAGGCATCCCATTTCCATGACAACCTAAGAGAATATTATAGGCTACTTTTCGCAAATTAAATTCGGATTCACTTCATCCATCTATGACATCGCTCACAACACAGTTTATATTTACGCGGTGGGGATCGAACATTCAACAGGTCCGGACAAGAAAGTTATCTATAACATAAAGTCATGCAGAAATATATGAATGGAGACCGCGATACAAATGACAAAAATAAGCCATGTTGTCAATAAATTTACACTTCAGTGCGTGGGCTAGCCTTTTTTCTATAAAGCGTATTTAATTAAAATTCCCACTTACTTGATTTCTGTTGAGGTTCCGTCTTTACATATGTTTGTTAAGCCCTAATAATTCCTTGTGCATATCCAACAGAAATTTGTAAAAACGGAAAATATTGGTTGGATGGAAGTTGGTTTTAAAGTCGCAAAAGTTGATGGATTTCTCATTAAAAATATTATTTGACTGATTTCCCTCTTAGCTAAGAAGAAAAAAGTACTCCGTGGTTCTGTCAGCTCCACTATAACAAAGTCGGCGTTAGTAACGGAGAGGATGCGCTGAGCTTAAGTTGCAATGTGCCTTTGTTTATGTGGCGCGCGCTGAGCGAGAGAAAGTCTAATAGCACATTTAAGCGTCTGGCTGTACATAGAGAGCCTGGAATGCGTTACGTCAATGTGACGCCATGGGAGAGGTGACGTCGGCAGGCTGCACTGTAGCGCTCCCCCTGTCTCGCTTGTACAGTATACACACATTAAGCCGTACAGTCCATGCCAGGAGAGAGAGAGAGAGAGGAGAAGGGATAATCTTCTGACTCTTTGTCAGATGTTCTTTAAAATCGCGCGGTAGGGCATGTTGTCGACTTCTTACTAGTGGAAATTAGCCAATAAAATGTCATTTGTGTCAGAATGATTTCAGAGCTGATGAAACTATTTTAAATGTCCTTATTTTGTTAGCTGGTATCGATTTATTAAACGAGCTGATTGATCATAGCAAAACGCACATAAGTGCACGCCTCTTAGATTTTTTTTGCACTATAAACACTGTAATCATATTGTTAGTGACAATACATGTTTATTAAAGTGTGCAAGATTGATACACACGTTGTATGAACGTGCGCGTGTGAACTTTTACCTAACAAATATTTATAGGGAAGTTTCCATTGGACAAGCAGACTAGCCCACAGAAAAGCCATTTTTAATGTTAGCCACTTGCCAAAAATTTAATTTACCTCAATGCAAACAAAAATATAACAAAATAATTAAATATAAATAATAAGGCTGTGAGTTCAGGTGAATTAAAACCACAGGGTGCTTCCGCCGTGCTCACTAAACAAATGATTAAAAATAGCTAGAGTACACCATACTTAAAAAAAAAAAACCATCAACAGCCAATAACAAGACGTGTAATTTCTTGGCCACATACTAATTCTGGCCATGGCCAATGATCAGCTCCCGGAGGCGGGGTGAGGACTTGACGCACTGAGGCGCGTGATTGACGCAAGCGATGTTACTAAATTTAGCAGCGGTGTGAGATAGCAGATCCTTCATTCATTGCGCCGGGGCGGATCCGTTTATTTTAGACATTTGATTGTGTTCCAGCCAATCCAAATATAGTCGTAGACAGGTATTTTTAGCGGAAGCGTGTCCCCGTTACCTCTTACCAGGGAACAACCTTATGATATCCCCATACTGTAATGGGAGAAAGTAGAGAACCGATAGCTTCGGGTATTTTTTTCGCAGGTCTCTTCATTCTAACCATGTTGTTTAACTCGCTTGGCTCTCTGGAAAATCAGGATAGTGTGACTTCGGACGTCCTGAGGATACTAAACAGGTTTCGGTTGTTGTATTAAATGTTTTTGTAGATCGAATGTGGTTTAAAGGCAATCGTTTTAAAGGAATAGTTCGTATTTATATAATTGTCTCGCGACAAAATATCGCGTAGCCGGAATAGTCGGTAAAAGACCACAAGTAATTTTTCTTCCACGGCTCACGAAAAGCTGTTGCAAGGCTGTTCTTGCTTAGCATATACACCAGGGTCTATATCTGAGAGTAAAACGTATAAATGCCTGGATAAATATTCTTCTATTTTGGAACGAGCAATTTACTTGTGTTTGGTTGTGAAATTTGTTTGTCAAAATAAAACTCGTTTATACTTTGACCATTTCCCAACGTCAAGAAATCAAGTAGTTCACCACGTGGTCTGTAGTTGTGGGGAACATGTTCCGCGTCGCGAGACGTTATGGAAACGGTGCGCGCGCGGAGGGAAACTCGTTTCTTTTAGCTCTGTTGCTTTGCCGTCACGGGGAATCCCCTCTCCGTGACCCTCTCCCTCTCCCCGCCTCTTTAAACGCTGGAAGCAAGTTAACCGGGTCAAGTGATATTAGCCTCGTTTGTGATAAGACAGGTTCTGCTTGGGGTGGTTAGAAACAACTAGTTAAATTATTCCTTTCAAAGAACCAGAAACTAGCTCATTATTTACTGGTAGCCTAACATATGTGCAAATGTTAAAGCTGAATGTAAGAGATATAAGCTGAAAACAAAACAGAAGTCATTGTGAGTGTCTGATTTGGGAAAACATGTTTTAAAAAAGGAAATATAAGGGAATTTTAAAATTGTGATTTTCAGTTTCAGAAAAAAGTATAGGAAATTAAAAACAAATTAAAAATACAATGCTATAATTATAAATGACTGTAAAAGTCATGAAAATGATTTGCTCAAATGGTGTGGGGATGTTCTGTCTTGATAAAGACACTTGATGTTTACTTTTTGTACATTGACATTGGTCTAGAAAATAAAATAAAGTTCTTGACTGTGACTATAAGCAGTTATTACAATATGACTTTTTCTGTATTTTCAACTATAAAGGCTCTGCACTAACCACAACATCTGTATATTATTTTTTACTACAACAGAAATTCACATGCTTTTTCATTTTGACATTGATGCAATCACACCTAAACACCTTATGTTGCTCTTATCAATCCTATTGAGGATGTCTGCTTTAGCGGAGGCTCTTTATTCATAAGGTCACACTCACTCGATCTGATTAGAACAGTGAACTGAAACCATAAGATCAGGAAGAGTTTAAAATTAGAATTAGGAGAATATTCTTCCTATAGTACTTCTAGGCCTAACTTTATTTTTTCACATGAACGAATATATACACTAATGGTATTGGAGAATAATATGAATAATGAGCACATTTATGAAGGTCTTGAACTTTACTCTTTACATTGGAAAGACATATTTCAACTTAAACTCCCACGTTTTCCGGCAGTGATTGTACAATGGATACATTTATGAGTGACAGATATCCGAATGGCTTTTACAGCACTGACTCATCATAAAGGAAGAGAAAACTGCTTCCCTGGGCTGAGGTGAAGGAAAATAGTCACATGATGACTATCATTTAAGATAATTTTATATTAGGACAATCCAGTAGTGATGATTCTTACCTCAAATCACACATTAATGGGGAAGAATGTGATTGTCATTTGCATTATGGGTATATATTTACATATTCATACGTTAAGTGAGTGTTACTTTATTGTATAAGTGTTAAATCAAGCATATCCCAGTTTGACAAGCTTAAAGGTCATGCGTGGTAAAAACTATTTGTTAGTTTTTCTTGTGTTTGTGAGTGGGCGTTTGTACTTATGTATGTTGATTACACTCAAGCAATGACCTGGATGTGAGCGACATCATCACAGACAGGGTAGGCCTATACCTGCTAAAAAAAAAAATGAAGTGTCAAGTGTAATTTTATATGTTCGTATGTGATTATACTAAACTGCTTAGCAGACAAGGGTAGTTTCTAGGAGTGTATATACAAATGTCATTTTACTTTTCATATAAAATCCATGTACATTCATGTGTTAATAAAAGTTATACTTTTTTTTCTATTTAGATTTTCCAAAAATGGAGCGCACATGCTTTCACTGAGGGCATTGGCGGGAAATGTTGCTCGTCTCTCAGGCACTCCAATGCTCGTGCAACAGGAGAGCAATGGCCAAGGTCAAGATTTTTGCTAAATTTTTTATTACATTTCACTTTGCTTTTTCGCTAAACCATGTCATGTGCCTTCAGAACACTTGGAATATTCGCCGTGAGTGGCATGGTATTATTTTATGATACTTTTGCATCTTTTTAAAGCTTGGAGGTGGTCGCATTCACTGTCAAACAAACGCGAGCACAACAGTGAGTAGCCTAAATAATGACTGAATTTTATTTTTTTTAGTCAACTATCCCTTTAATCGTGGAAACTAGTATGCTGTGAACTCTATTTTGCTCAATTGTTAAAGAATAATTCATGATTTCACGTGTTCATGTAATCTTTGAATTGAACAGGAAATAAATGTATTTGAGTTGGTGGAGGGCTTCAAGACTTAGGCCTAACCCGAAACCTGTCTGGGACTGGGTTAGAGAAAAACCTGCAGAGAAGGTGGAGTTGGGCTGGTGCGGATGCCGGAACACAGTCTCAGGACTGAGGTTAGTGGTGGTTTATGCGTCCTCCAATGCTGATTGGCTGGATTAAATGAACATGTTCCTCATGAACTTGTTTTATGAACTCCTTTTTTAATGACAGTGGGGTTGTTTGTGCTAAAACTAAGCATGAATGGAACAGTTTAAAGCAGAATTAAGCTGCTTTTGCTAGTTTAAGTTTGGTATAGTAACATTAAACCTTTTAATGACATATGTTTATGAACTGAAAAACATAAAGGTGCCAAAAATGCCATTCTGTAATGTCTTTAATGTTGTAATCAGGTCATTCCTACTGTTTGTTGTATATTATGTCCCCATGAAACCATTGGCGGTGTTGTTACATTTGTTTCTATTTGCCTTTTAAAATCTTAAAGGCCCCCTGAAGTTTTTTAGCTCTTAGTATGAATATGTTAGCCTTAAGGTTATGAATTAGCTGGTGTGTTCAATGACAAAATTTGCATTTAGGAGATATAAGCATTCAAAACTTAGAATTTCTCACTTCCACTAAAATGGATTCACAGATTTTTACGACATCACTGCAAACTGTCCAATTAAAATCGAATCAGATCACATCTCCTGTCCAATCAAATGCTCTCTAGAATCTAAAGCTTAATGCTATAAATACCACCTGGCCAAAGCGACCGGCGTTGACACATCATGGAGCAATATAAGTTGAAGATGTGTGTTCGGTTGCTCAAACGTTTGAGTTTTATTCCGTTTTAATTAAACTGTACATTGGTTAAGAATGAAATGGCTAGAATTTATTCACACCTCTGCAATTGAATCCAACGTATCATCAGAGTTTGGATTTGCTTCCATGGTGCTGTCAAGTACGAATTGCAGTCGGTGAGGTAAACTTATAAACAGGTAAACTGAGGTCATAAAGCTGTGCATTCTAAGGCACTTCAGTGGGCCTTTAAGCATATAAAATCACATGACTTGCTAGAAGTAACATCATTTTTTTGTTTGGAAAGCGGATACAAGAAAAAATATAAACTTTTCTCTTTTTTCCTCATTTTGGAAGACTTATCTACTAGCGTAAAACATATCATGTCCACTCGGTTGTGACAATTAATACTGGCTATGAACAATTTTTTTTTATTATAGATTTTATATCTATTTATATCCATTTATTTCCATTGAAATTCGTAATTTAACAGGATTTTCACAGTGCATGAAGCATGTGGGTGTATGCGTGCATCTTATCCTCTTACCACTCCTCAGTATTTGTGTTGCCCTCACTGTGTGGGGTGTCAGAACAATTGTACAGGAATTCCGACTGATAGTTCTGCAGGTGTTCAGAGGTTAAGTATGCAGACTGCTTTTGTTGTGAGCATACCATTGAGTCAGAAAGATAAATAAATGTACTGAAAGTCATGATTCATGCATATGACGACTAATTATTGATCAGTGTTGATCATACATATTTTGTAGTGTAATGTCATTGTGTTTATATTCATCATAACCTCAAAAATTTAACACAAAACAAATTTAATCTGCTAACAACACAGATATATTAATATATTATTGAATATTAAAAAGATAGTCCTATCAGAGTTTAATATATATACTATATATATATATATACTGTATATATATATACTGTATATATATATATATATATATATATATATATATATATATATATATATATATATATATATATATGCCATTAATTAGAAAACTCATTAAACATTAAACAAATGTTTTGGTCTGACATACCAAACTTATGAATGAGGCATTCCCAGTGAGTAAGAAATGGAGAGTTGATGTGCTATTTTAAAGTCTTTGCTGTATATTGTATTTTGCATGTGAGCCTATGAAGTGATACCCATGTGCAAACCTCTTGGAATGCATGCATAGTAGTTTTCTTTGTGTGCATCTTTGTTTTGAACTTTTCAGGGGAGCAGACCATGAAATGCCTGTTGTCCGTTGGCCAGGGGAATGAGTTCCTGAAAGACAAGGCAGGCAAGCTTTAGTTTAAGAAGAGAGAGTGTGTGTATAGAAAAAGAGATGTAGTCTCTCTTAACATAACAATTCTTTGTATAATGTTACCATATAGCGCACCTCATAGAGACTCATGAAACACCACACACAGAGAAATGGATTACTTGGTGTATGTTGCAAGGGTTAGTTTAAAATGTCAGTGCGTTGGTGTTGTTTATTGCCTTTATTAATGGGGATTGACATTCATTTAAACACTATGAGTAATGACACATTTACTGCATTTGATTAATTTGGTGAAAACATTTCCTTGTTCTCACAACTTAATAGTTCATCAGTTATTTGTAATTTTGAACGTATTTGAAATGTAGGGCCTCTTTCCCCAAATATTTTCAACAAAAAATGCTTATTTACAACGATTTGGACCTGCTTAAATTTTTGTTGAAGGAAAGTGTTGAAGCAATCATTGCATTTAAAAAGACTGGAATACATTTATTTATTTTAATTATTAAACCACTAAAAGATCTTATTATATTTCATTTGGACTCATGAGGAGGATTTGAATTTGCATAATAAAATGTTTAATCAATTAATCTGTGTTTGCTTGGCATTGAAAGCAGATTTATAAAATGTATAATTCCAATTCTAAATTCTTATAGGATTGTGAAAGTTGTGACTTAATTAAACTTTTTAGAAAGTTCTATATTAATGCACCAAGTTGTTTTATGACTTGGCAACCACAAATAAATGTAACTCTTTATTAGACTCTGGTCTCTTTTATAATGGGCTTGCCAGATGTATAAAAGCTTTGTATCCGCTTCACTCCATAGCTAAGGACACTCCTTCCCGGTGGTATAATCACAGTGACACTTGGCCTTCGTGACTTGAATTTGACATATTTTAGGGCCTGAGAGTTGTTCATGTAGCCTGCACTCCTCCTCTCAAGATGCAACCCATTTCTGTACCCATCTGGGATGCAGAATTGCACCATTTATGTCAATGTTTGGAATAGCGTACTTTCCGACAGCCACATTTTCACCTTTGGGAATGTAAGGATACATGCAGTACTTAAAGTCCATGAAATCAAGGAGAAAACTTGTCTCATGTCTTCTGACCTTCAGTCATAGTCGTGAATCAGCATAGCGGCATCTTGACCTTTAAATCTGGGGTCACTCACAATGATACATTTACACTCACAAAGAGCGTATTACTCACCGTTTTGGTGAAAGTTGTGAGAATAGTTTCAATGATGATAAAATGCAATCTCACATTCATACATTGTGTGGGTTTTGAAGAACTACCTGTCATTGCCATTGTGAATTTCCCATCAATTGTGGAAAAATCTGCTCCCCCTCCATTTTTAACCAATAAGGTCCAGACAGTTTTCGTCATATTCCGGAATCACTCTCTCTAGCTGGGTTTCACACCAAACCGGTGCCACACCCTCTTTCTGACACACACGATGCCAAGAAATGTGTATGTGTGGGACGTTCCTTTTAACTAAGGCATTACCTGCATAACAGTTGCCTGTTTTATGTAACCTCATTCACAGGATTTCAGATGGGGTGAAGGGATACACAGGTTAAACAACCATGAAATAACCTTTAATTATTTTGATCTGAAACTTGGAAAAGCGTGTCTCAAGCGATCTTGAAAGCGTTCTGAACAAATGTCTGTGTTTGCCTTGAGACTTTATAAAGAGTTGAAGCTTTAGCTCTGATACATTGTCTGCCACACACACACACATTCTGTTAAACCCACACAAACGTACTGAGGTTGTGACATACTAGCATTTAGGTAAACAGCAAATACTTTCATCCTTTTAGTTTACCAAATGACTCAAAAGGTCAAGATCATGTTCAGACAGGGATTCCCCAAACCCTTTAAAACAGCCTCACTGAAAGTCATTGGATGTATTTAAAAAAAAAAGTACAATGATGTAGATACATAAAACTATCTATCTATAAAAAACTATTTCTATAAAATAGAGGCATCAAGGTTGACATAAATGGGCCCAAAGTATGATATTTTTTGTTAGGTCACAAAATGATTTCAATCAATGTCACCTAGATATACTATAACCTATATAACAATGCGAGAATTATGAACAATATAATGCAATTTGGTCTTTAAATTAGTTTGAATCAAAACTTTTTTTTAATTTTTTATAATTGAATCTACATTTCATTGTTTGCTATTTTGAATAGGGTGTGATGTGCCCTGTTTTCAAGCATTTTGGATCTGAAAGATTCATATCAGATTGTCTTCTCATATCATTGAAAATGTCAGTTAGATATACTAGTCTGACCTTAGTAGAAAGTGGGCGATGAGGTGACCTTTGAACTTTTGAAACATTCTGACATGATTTTTACTCAAGCTTTAAATTGTTTAATGTGTGGTTTGTGCACTTTTGTACATAGTGTATAAATGAGTGCAAGATAGTGTTGAAGTGAATGAGATGAGAAACTAAGAATTAAATGTCCTGAACTTTATTCATATGTCTTATCTTGTATTTGTCTCTCTGTGCTGGGAATTGAAATATTCTCAAGAATATTTTAACTCTATAATTATGTTTACAAATGTTCAAAAACAACTTTCCTTAGATCAGTCCTTTGGTGTCTGTGATTGGATTTATGATATTTATTTTACTTTATTTACTTTTTTATATTTGAATTGATCTATTTAAATCTTTCTTTCTTTTAATATTTAAATAAAAGACATAGATATTTTTTTTATCTTTTTTATAAATTTAAGTAATATACTAAGCTATATGATGAACAAAAATATTATGAAACAATAGAGTTAAAGTAAAGAGAATTTGTGACTATAATACAAAAAAAAACTATTCATTTTTTTAAAAGTCATAATTCATTTTCCACTACCCATTTTCTGTGTGTCTAATGATGTCAGAATTATGTAACTAGATTATTCTCAAGCAAGCCCTAGCATGTTACAGATCACACAGTAGCATTTTGACTTAATGGTGGCAAGTTACCTCTGCAACATGGCTACAAAGTGTGCCTGTTTTGTGTAATATTTCTTATGGTTGCATTTATAGGCCTGTTGAGTGAATGTATGGGGGTGTGTGTTTGTATGTTTCTAAGAGGATATGATTCAGATGTGCTGGTTTTAGAGTAGAAAGGGGATGGTCTTATCTAAATGTTTGGACAGAGACGTTTTTGTATAATAAATAATCACATTAAGCATCACTCTGCCATGTCGCTTCCCCCCCACCATGGCTGCTTTCTCTCCTGATTTTACAGGGCCAATAAAAGTAGGTCAAGACCAGGTCAATACACCTGATGTCACCTGACATTCTGCTCTGCATGTTTAATGAATTTATGTCACCTCAGATTGAACTGCAGTTTTATTAAGTAGGTACAATCACAATCTGGCGTTAATATGACAATCAGTTGTATGGCCCACAGTTTGGTAGTTCATAACTGCATACAAGACTACTTAACATCAGTGATGGGTTTTGTGGGAAGATACACACACACACACACACACACACTATACTTCTTCTGTCTTGTGATTGCTTGAGGTTTTGGAAAGCAATAGGGCTTTCTATGTCAAGAAGGAAGTTCATTAGCTTATCGCCCTCTTGATCTCTAATACAAAACTAAGTATTATTTGAAAACACTTCCAAACACAAAAAGTCTTTCATACTCAGGTAAAAGGGATTAAAAAAAAAAATTTGATCATATCTATCTGATGTTTCCTGTGTTTAGTGATACGATGGTTTCTTCTGTGCTAGATCAGTGGAGAGCTGAACGGCCGCCAAGTGTGCAGTACAGTGGTTAAGTGTGAATCGAACTGATCTTCACTCTAAAGTGAGAGGGACTTCCCCATTTGACTCCATTACAACACTGAATACTTATTCAAAGCACTTAGCTAAGTAATACATGTGAAATGAGGGCAAACTACATGTTGTTTAATGAAATATTGTGCATTAACATCCCTGTAGCTCAAAAGTAGCGCATGGCTACTATTTTAGATTCCCATTAAATTATAAAATGTATCCATTTATGTCAAAATAAGGCACTTATAATTGCTTATAAGGATATAATTGCTTTTTTAATGTAAAAAGGAGATTTGTGGAGCTATTGTGCACATGGGACATTGAGTCCAACCCCTTTCCTCCACTTTTCTGTCAGATATTCACTATCCTCTATAATAAAGAAAAAAAAGCTAATAAATAATAATAAAAGAACTTGCAGCTAGTAGTGACACATTTACTGCTCACTCTTGCTCTTTGAATTTTTTTATTGGGACAATTTTTATTTGAGCTTGAGCATCATCCACCTTGTATTGAATTGATTAAGGGTCATGAGTGTCACCCGTGTTTTGGCTATACTTTTTTTGACTGTTTATGCACTATAAAGTGTTCCCTTTTCTTTTAACAGAGGCACACTCACTAATGTGCATGTAAAGAATCTATTGTTGGCGTACTTCTAGTTACAGCCAGACTGACGTGTTTAGTCCTTGAAGGTGTTTGAGGCCAGACGCAGGGTCAAACTCATCTCTTATTGCCTGAGATTCAGCAGCCTGCAGTCTGATTGGATCCTTGGCACACAACCCTCAGGCCTGATTGGCTGAGAGGACAAATCATATCACCTGTCCTGTGGTCAGCCCATGAATACGTGCCCATGGTGGCGTCCTATAGAGCACTGACTGAGGTGTTAAACTATAACCATAGATGTTAATATCATCAAACCCAGCTTATCTAAATTATAGATAAGGTAGGCTTGACGAAATTTACGTCATATCTTTTTGAAGTCTTTTCATTTAAGAGTAACTCTCACACGCAACACACACACACACACACACACACACACACACACACACACACACACACACACACACACACACACACACACACACACACACACACACACACACACACACACATACTAACCTGGGTGCTCTGATACCCGCACAGACAGGAAGTTTGAAACAATGATGCTTTTGTCTGTGATTTGGCTCCAGTGGTTTAGAACACGGTATAAGAGAGCTAAGAGCTGCTCTATCTCGCATGAGCACCTTTATCAACACTCCTTCACTTTCACTCCATCCTTACTCCTTTTTTTCTTGTATTCCCCTGCAGACTTAATCTGATTTCCATTGACTGAAAACGTATGGCTTTCTATTGAACTACCTATAACCCTACAACAGTCAGTCTGCACTCTATTTTTCTCTTTTAAATCCTTTTAATCCTTGCCTTTAATTTGTATTCATGCTCAAGCTTAAACTTCTGATTTTCTGGGATAAAAAGTGGTTTCATTAAGAATGAATTGATGAATCATCAATAATTTGAACAAAATGAGAGTGAAGAGAGAAGTACCCGCAGACTGTTTTGTTAATGTAGACGCTGCTGGCCAGTCACTGTGGTCAGGGTCATGTTTGATTGGCGGCTGATGAATGAATTCAACACAGTGGGCCAGTCGAGTGTGCAGCCCATGGGTGGTTAAAGTTACAGGTAGTAGCGTCACATACTGGGCTAAACGGTCGAAGAAAATCTGTCTCCATATAGGTGGTTGGGGGCATAGCTAAAGGGCAGACACAGTGCAGAGGACAAAGTCACGCCTTACAGCTCTGCCGTTCAGGCTAGAATGCATAAATTAAAGAATTAAAGATTTTGATGACTCAAGAGTGAAACACTGTAGGCTTTACCTTTATGGTTTAACTAACATTTACTTTTCTATTCAGTGGCATCATGTTTTGTGTGAATGCAATTTTTTATTAGACTTAAAAATGTGACATTGTATGTGTGTGTAAATGGAAAAGCAGTGGTAGATTGTTCTCTTGTTTTCCCAAGTTGAGTACTTTGATGGTTATGGAAGTTCCCAAATGGAGGAGAGTTTAAAAGAAGCCAAAAAGATCTAGTTACTCGCTCTCGCGCTCTCTCTCGCTCTCTCTCTCTCTCTCTCTCTCTCTCTCTCTCTCTCTCTCTCTCTCTCTCTCTCTCTCTCTCTGTCACATATGCACTCAGTGCTGCTTAAAGGTTAAAAAAGGGGTGAAGAAAAGAGACGCATAGATCGTTGTCATTTTAGGTCAATGCAGCACCAAATATAATATGTTGTCAGAGAAGGAAAGAAGAAAATGGATTAAATATGGCCATTTCTATTGATCTGTCATTCCACTAACCTGAACTTGTAGTATACACTGGAAAATTCAAACGAGGTGTTGAGCGTGCATGTGTCCAACTGTCAAACTCCACGCAACCACTTATCTGTTCATCTGCTCAGAAGTCCTATTTTTCTTCCATTAAGCAAAGCTGATAACTATGGAAGCATGTTTTCACCTCAAAGTAAAAAACAAACAAACAAAATGGTTATTGTGCCCCATTCCTCATTATTATGACTTTATATCTTATATTTTAAATTTGTCACAAACTGACTACTTCTCAAATTATGTCTTGTCTCAGGATTTAATTTTTCTCATAAATGTGACTTTAGAAAACACATTTCAGAAATGTGACTTTCACAATTGCTACTTTCTCACAAGTACTTTATTTCTTTTAATTGTGATCATAAGACAATTTATACTGTAGATTTCACTTTATTTGTTATTTATATTTTTATATCTCACATTGTTATTTTATTTTAGCAAACTATTTAATTTTTTCATTGTTTTTTTCATAAATCTCACAATTGCTAATTTATTTCTTGTAATTATGATTTATATCTCAATTTTGCCTGTATTGTATCACAAAAAGTAAAACATTGTGACTATTTTTTTTAACTTTCTCACATTTGCCTGTTTTATTTGTTAATCTGAGATGGAAACACAATTCCATAAATAGGCATACAAAAATAGTTATTGACAAATACAGAGTTTTTGTATTTATGTTCAATATCCAGGTCAAATGGCCTGAGGTGTGCTCATTACACTCAAACCACAACCTACGCAACAGAGCCCTATCTGCACTACTAACAGAAACAGTATTCAAATCACCCAGACAATACTACGAATGTCCATCAGTCCTTAGGTCATAGCAACCGCACCATTGATAATGAGTTCCTTTACCACTGGAATGGTATTTCATTCAAACTTCGAATTCAAATGAGTCGGCTTGGACTTGTCACAGAAGGATGAGGTCATCTCCAATATACAGCATAACTAGCTATCACCAACTGTGATGGATCAGGCTCTTTCTAAATATTGGCTACTCACTGTTTATATTCTGACTAACATAGTCATGCTTCCCCAGCGGTGACATATTAGGAACTTAATGTTTGTTACAAGTTGAACAAATGGAGCGGGTCTGTTTATATTTTCTGGAGAGCGAGCAGTGGAGTGATAAAGAGACCTTGGTATTACAGAGCTGTTTCACCAATTAAAAATGTGAGGAATGTATTAAGGGTTCTTCCCTTTTAGAACTTACTATGCTGCTAGAAATAAACTATTACACACTCTCTTCTTTGACTTTTAACCTCCCTAAGAAGTTCACAGAGGATATTGGGTAACTGTGGTTATGTTCAGAATGAAATACTAGCTTAATTTTTGTCTTTGGCCCAAATGGTACCCAAAGCCCTTGCTTCCAAGCTTTATTCATGTAATGCAGCTCAGACTGTTGTGTAAAAGTCGGGCTTGCTTGAGTTACGTGAAAGTGTGCACGGCCGCAAAGGGCGTGCTGGTGAGCACCCTTCAGAAACCAAAAATGACTAATGAGAAGGCCTTGTGGACATTACAGGCATTGGGCAAGTCAATTGCAAGTCCTCAAGTGCACTTCAAGTATGCTGTTTGAGACCGGGCCATTGATTACTGGGCAATATACTACCAACCATACTATAGTATACTGCCTAAACTACACATTTTTTACATAGTAAATGAAACCGTAGCCATTTTACAAGAACATTAACGTTTTTTCTTCATATGCTCCTGTCCTTTGGAATTCTCTGCCTCTTGATCTTAGGGAAGCTCAGAACTATGACATTTTTAAAGGTAGACTTAAGACATATTTTCTTTAAATTAGCATTTGATTGTTGATGTTACTTTTATTATTTGAGCTTTGTATTGCTTATTTTGTGTATAGAAGCTGTGAGAAGTTGCTTTTAAAGGCGCTTTATAAAATAAAGTTTAAGGGACGTGACGTGTGTAGCCAAGTATGGTGTCCTCGGAATTTGTGCTCTGCATTTCACCTGTCCAAGTGCGTATTGAACACACACACACACACACACACTTGCTCACAAGAGTGGAAGAGACCGCTGTTCATTTAGCCATTTCATTGTTCATTTTAGTCAGTATGTATTTATCAGTATTTATTTGTGGTCACCTGAGTATTTATGCATAAAGAAAAATACTATACAATATACACTTGTGTCACTGGAGAACGTCGACACCATTAATTTTTCATGGCTGTGGACAGCTAAATTCAATTAAGTATAAAAAATCTGAGTAATCAAGCATTTTCTTTTCTGTTTTGACTTTCTCTCTGTTTTCACACCTTTTGAATCATCCTCATATTTACAGTTTTTCTTTCAGCCAGCGTTGGCAGGTTTCATCTAACCGTTAGGTGGAGGATGCTTAACGTGGATCTCTCTCGCTCTTTTCCTATGATGCAATCTCCCTTGCTCATGTCTGTCTTTCCCTTTCTCTTTCACTCATTAGTCGCCATGGTGAATCAAACTATGATCGCCATGACAACTCAGGCCTTCAACAGCCCGGTTCCACACCAAACACGCAAAGGTCTCCTACGCACGGCTGCCCAAAACGCCGCTCTGTGTGTTTGTGAGCCCGAATGTTTGCGTGTGTGCATATGTTGGTAAAACACAAGGGCTGTTAGAGAAACAGTCTAATTACAAAACTGTGATTTATGCAATAGCATGGACTTGTTTACAAAGTGCAGCCCTGTTTAAATTTGTCACAATACTAGGACATCTATTTTCCAACCTCATTTACATACATGCATAATGATTTTCCCCCCACCCCAAATTTAGCATGCTGTTAATGCTTGTGTGTATTAGATTATTTTCAAGATGTCATCCAATGGTTATTTTTGACTGACTGGTATGTTATAAGACATTATTTATCCAGAGAAACACTCTTATCCAGAGAAACACACAATTTTTAAACCTAACCATTTGTAATGTCTGAGGCTGTTCGATAATTATAATTAAGCATTGACAATTAGATAAACTATCATGATTGTGTCTGTGTGCTTTCTAATGCGAATTAGATGTCCTTTTATGGATGTCACACGTAGCCTACCTCAGTCTGTTTGACCGCCTGACTCTCGTCCCACCATGTGACCGGTGTCCTGTATACCTGTAGAAAGGGGAAGTGGTCGGTCATGAGTCTCCGATGACACACCCACGCATCTATTCTGCAGGTTACCTACGCATTTTCAGTCTCTGTCACAAGTTACAATGGAACTGAAATATCTCTGTTTCACTCAAACACAGACACCCCTGTCTGGGGACAATGAGAAGCACATGTACTGTAGATGTCAAGTGAAATATATGTTAGTATGCAAAAAATAAGTGTATACATACAGTTGCATAGTAAAACGATTATTTTGTTACATCATGTGACCATTTAAAATGAACTATTGTGAAGGCAAAAAGTAAATAAAAATGGGCAGCAACTTCAAATAAATTGTTACAGGACCTAAAATATGCACTTCCCCTAATACCTCTGACTTGATATAGAAATCGTCTTTTTGATATAGAAAAAAGTCGATGGGTGTATAATGCGTCAACTACCCCAAAATAAATCCCTTTAGTTCCCCTGTCACAAAAATAAACTTAGAACTGAATATAGACCAAAGAAACAATGCTCCATCTGACAGAAATTGTGAATCTCTCTCTCTCAAACACAAACACAGTCTTTTGTGATGTTCAGCCCATCATGGATGCAGCTGTCATGCTGTAATTGTCTAAGTGTTTGTGCGAAACATGGAAAGTTGTTTGTTGCAATGGTGAAATTCGTGGGTGGAGAGAAAGGCAGCTGGTGACTCTAGTGTACAGTTGCCAAATTTGAATGTGTGAGTGTATGTGTATTAGCGTGTGTGAGGGGGTGGGTTGCGCACAATGGAAAGTGAACTCTGTCCACGTGACGTTTGTGGTGTTTCCTACTTTCACCAACCAAGGAACTGGAACTAGTGATGACGAGAGAACCGTTAACATCCTCATCTCTCTTACTCTAGTTTTCTCTCTCTCTCTCTCTCTCTCTCTCTCTCTCTCTCTCTCTCTCTCTCTCTCTCTCTCTCTCTCTCTCTCTCTCTCTCTCTCTTTCTGTTTCCCTTTCCTTCTTTTCTTCTTACTCCTTTCCCTTTCAGGGTATGTGACTCTCTGTTTCTGCTTTATGCGGTTTAAGGTCACATGACTTGATGATGACAGGCAATGTATGGGCGGAGACTGAGCTGCTTTTTATGAATGAAATGTGTTGTTTACGCTGACCGAGCTATTTTTGTGCATGAGCACGCATGTGTGTGTGTGTGTGTGACCGAGTGCTTTAACGTGTATGTGCGTGCTCAACCACAACGTTTCCTTCTTCTTTTTCCTCTCTGCTGATTCATTCTGTGAATAACAGCTCTCTGTGTTAAATTTTAACACATTCGTTGACACACACACACACACACACACACACACACTCTCAAACGCGGTGACAGGGTTTAGATACAGACTTCTAAATTTGTTAGTGAGTGTGTTTACTCATTGAGTCTATGTGTGTGATAAGGCAGCATCCTGTTTCCAGTGGGGGCTTGTGTAACAAGGCACCGTGTTCCTAGTGACGTGCATTTGTGTGTGTGTGTGTGTGTCAGTAATACGATATTTATTTCACTTCTTGTCTTTGTAGCTCTATGAGAAAACCACAGACAGATCTTCATCTAACCTGAAATATTTCACTTTCTCCCCTCACACACTTGACTGCGCAGATTCACTGGATAACTCAGTGTAGGCCACTTAATCCAAAAATGTGCTTAATACAGAATACAAATATTGTCATAAATGTGTACAAGGCTGTAAAGTGATCTAACAGGGTCTGTCTCACTAGTTGTGAGCGTGCTGTAAACAAGATTCACTTATTTCTGCCCATAGACCTTAGTTGTCAGTTGTTTGACTCACACCACAAAAGCTTCCAAAGGGAATGCAGTTTGTTCAGGATGCTGAATTTGTTGAAACATAGAAGATATAAGATATTTTCCAATGGTTTGTTCAATTGGTTAAAAAACTCTCAATATGATTTTATAGGTTCATTCTGATTCAATATTATTATTTGTGACGATTCAAAAGCCTATGGAAAAATCCTATTGGGTTTTTGGAAAGGGATCCAGTCTGATGCTAACTTCTGGCTTGGCCTACAACAATTAACTTTCCCACACTATAAAGTAGTGCAGGGAGGATGTAAAAGCACACTATGTAAAAAATATCCAAAAACCACTAGAACAATGTTATATATTTTGTTGATTTGTTTACTTACAATGTTTCTAAGAATGTTTAAATCCAGAGAAATAAGCATGAGTCGCCCATCAATGACATCATACCCTCGATTTCCGGTTTTATTTTGTAGAAACCATGGAAACACCAAAGACGCTTAAATATATTATGTGATTTATTAGATAGGTGAGCAATTGGCGAGTACCATATTTACCATTGCTAATATCGATCTGGCTCGCTGCAGTGTGCAAAAAGTCTCATATAGCAGCCGTAGAGCGAACGCACAGAGTATCATTATAATAACTTCAACACACTCAAATGTATCTAATATGATAAAACAGCACTGCGTTACCTCACATACGCATGACCAAAGCCAGTATACGGAAAGCCCTATTGTACCGTATTGTAATTTTGGTTGTAGTTCCAACAGAGTTCCACTTGGGGGTGATCGCCCTGAGTGCAAAATGACTGGGAGTCTATGGAGCTATAGACGGCTAAATTTGTCTCTTTCACCTGATTGCCATTGAGAAATCTCAGATTTGATTGTAGATTTTTCAAGTTCAACATGGGTTATAGGTCGAAAGTTGAATGAACGAGTACTTATGTCCTTTCGATTTCTTACAGGTTGAGTTGTTGTTGCCCATTACACGCTAGCATTCTGCTTATGAACGCTGATTGGTCAGTGAAGGACTGATTACGTGCAGAGATACCACTTGATGGCATCGTGGCATCCGTAGCAGGACCAGAATGTGTTTGTGTATTTTCGGCGTGGTCTTTTAAAACAACGAAACTATAACTCTTTTAGCGTGTGTATTTACCTGTGTCAGCGGTGTTGTCGATGAAAAGAAAGTGCAGAGCGCGAAAGCACCAAAGTGACTGAAGGATTGGTGTAAAGCTGTATCTCTGGTCACACGATGTGTATGACGTCATTGACATTTTAAAAGACTTTTTAAAGCAAATGAGTGACTCTAAAAAATCTAACACCCAGCAATGAGTAATTTCTTTGCATCTCCTTTCGAATACAACATTCACATTACTGGACTAAAAAATTATATCCTGAGAAAAGTGGATTTTTAGGGGTATAGCTCCATGGACCTACATTCATTCTGCACTCGTCCTTTGAGCGCCCTCATATGGAGCCAGCGTGGAAGTGCAACTAGTTCAGAAGCCGGAAGTTTACTGAGTGAACGTTCCCCCCATATTAGACATCCTCTGGCATGACCGGAATAAGCGGAAGCGGCATGCATAATAGCTCCACTGCTCTCGAGTAATGATGTGTCGCACTTGTCTCTCATTAGCAATCGCTCCAACAGCTTTCATAACGTCAATAAATCTTTACATTACCAGTCATCCCTGAATATGATTTCTGCCCGAGTCCTGTCGTATTCTCCACCGGCGGTGAAGACAACAACTCCCATGATTTTGCGAAATCAAGGCGTCATCAAGCTACGCCTTTGTTTTGAATAAACAACCTCAAGTGCCGTAAAATTCAAAACTGCTCAACCATTTTTAACTTTGATAATAATAAGAAATGTTTCTTGAGCATCAGATTAACATAGAATAATTTCTAAAGCATCATGTGACACTGAAAACTGGAGAGAAAAAAAACAGTTTTGCCATGACAGGAAATACAAAACACTGATTGTTGCACCCGATGCACCCTGCAGTGTTAGTCTGGTTTCACACTCACTTGATTCTATTGAACCCTGGTCCATTTGCATTCATCTTAATGCATCTTAATTCATCAAAACAAATGTGCATTGCGCATGATACTAAACAGAACATGGGTCAATGTATGGAGTTATTTTTTTATTATTAATTTGGTATTATTTGTAACACTTCCATCTTATTTATGTGCTCCGCATGAAGGCAGCTTTCTGCTGCTTGCAAACTCACATTCATGCAAATCACACTATAGTTCCAGGGCGACCGAACTCAGACCATCTACTACATGTAGTCTCGGCATCATTTCCCCAGTGCACTCCCGGATCCGTATGACTGCTTTCACAATATCAATTTTTCATGCAAACCATGCTCGGTTTCAGACTAAACTGCCATTTTGAAAGCAAAGCACCCTTAAAGAAGTTTCTTGACAATGTTTAACAGTACATGGTCTTTTCATACTATCACATTCAATACAGACTGCTAACCTACATTCACAACTAAGATTAATTTTACTTACTAGTCAAATAAGATTCACAGACTCTGTTATGATTATTAAGAGACTTAGTCCGTGGAACATCTACTATTACCATCCGTTATTTAGGACAACCTCCAACAACGTAGATCAGTGGTTACAATAAAAATATTCACATGCTTTTGCATTAACCTGACCTAGATGTGCTGTTAGCATGTGTAAATGGCAAGTCGTAATATTTGGCCTGGCATATATGTGCATTGGAAATGAAAGTGATAAATGTTTAATCTGTTTGTCAAGAAGAATATTCTAGAACAAGACTATCACTCTTCAAATACAAGCATGCTATATGCAGTGCCAAAGAGATACAAAATCACAGACCCATATTGAACGTCTCAGTTGTGTTGGTGTTAGGATTAGACTTCCAGTTTAAGTTAAAAGAGACCACCACGCATTAAACATTATATTTCAGCCCACAAAGATGAACTGTAAGGGAAACAAAAGTTTAGATGGAACAAAATTGTCCAAAAACTGTTGAATGCAGAATCGGTCTGCTTGTGTTTGTGCTTTTGTGTAAGAACTAGCAATAGAATAAAGGAGGACTGCTCTGTTCTTTTTGTTCCTTGTGTCGTTTGTTCCGGTGGAAAGACACTCATCGTCAGAATTATGACTCACAAGTTCACAAAGCCCCACAGAATGAAGTCAGTGAGACCCCATTCTCATAGACACACACACACATACACACGCGCGCACACACGCGCACACACAAAAACACAAAATCACAAAAACATACACGTTTACACTAATGAGTAAAGTGCAGCAGATGTTGTGTAAATTGTCCAGATTGTCTATTTGTTGTCATGGAGGCTAAGTTATGTCTTTCATGTATATGGAACATGAAAACTAGCAGCACACACTCACATTCTCCACCAATCTACTCTTAAACACCCATGTTCTATTGTGCATTGAAATGGTCCAATGTTAGTTAAATGTTTCAGGATGCGGTAATACAAAGCTGGGGAGTAAAGCTGCGATCCGGGCTTGTAAAGAACAGGCTTGCAGTCTACAGACCGTATTCTTTTCTGACCTTTTTCCAAATGCCAGAAAGAACAGATAAGAAACACTCTGAAAATGTTATAGCGGAAGTGACGCAGGTGCAAATTAAATTCATTTTTAGTCTGGGTATTACTTTGGAGTCGTAGCACATTCTGGGGCTGAAAGGACAGAAGGCTACACCTGTTCTCAGCAGCTTTTGAAAGGGGTTAGTGACAGACAAAAAATATATATATTACCACATGCACATTGTAGCTAAATACATTTGTCTGCTAAAAGTCACAATGAAACTGAAACAGTGATGGATCTTTTCTTACATATTATGATTTACATCCGAGTGTGACTGGTTATCAAAAAAGAGAAAATTTGGCTCTATCCATCAGTTGTTGATTAGATTTTGAGATGTAGTCTTTGCACTCGATTGTGGAGGGCGGGTTTAAGCAGACTAAATTATTGGAGTAGTGTGTTGTTTTCACTGGAAGACCAAGTTATGACATTTTGATTAAACATTAGGTGGTCAAAAATATATGAATGATTCTTTCACAATTAGATCTATTAACAAAATGGAGTGAATTTTCATTTAACGCCAAAGTTCTGTACACAAACAGTTCATCAATCATGAGTGAAAATTGAATGTTTTTCTAACTTTCAAAGAACAATTAAACAATGGCTGTTTGTTTCTCAATTCAAAGAATGGACTTGGGTTCTCGCTGAGACCGGTATTCCAGGCTACCTAAAGAACAAACTCAGAAGGATACGAGGACAAAAAAACGCATCTTTGTGATAATTGAGATGTGCTGTGATCTTATTGCTCAACTGACCATTCAGCGCATGTTAGTCAGTGGGACAGCACCATCCAATGCACCATAAATAAAACATAACATCACAGGTGTCAAAACCTATTAAAATATTTACTTAGCCTACTTTATTGTTATCTTTGATGAGTTTTTGTGTAAATGAGTATATATATTTAATGTTATGCTTTGTCAATGTTAAGATTCTTTTATTAAAAAGTACTACAGGCTTTCTCCAGGTATTTACAACTTCATTAAAATGATGCCAACAAAAAAAAAACTTTCATGAGGCGTCACGTATTTGAGAGCTTTCAGTAGGAATCTCTTGATTGAGAACAAGAGAAGTTTAAAGCTTACAGGCTTCCGTTGGTTGTCCGCCCACGATGACTTCTGTGATTTTTAATGGTTCGATTCTCTCAAGTCTCCATTCAATGCTTTCTTCATGTCAAGAACACTTCCGGGTACTCTCATGCGTTTTCTATACTTGCATTCTTGAGTATTGGTACTGGACTTTGACGGTTGATGATGATATAGTTCGAGAACACAAGGGCACAAGATTGTTTAAGAACGCATATTGAGAAACAGCCAATGTTCTCATAACTTATTTGGAATGTCAGAAAACATTCTTAGAACATAAAATAGCTGCATTTTATCAACACCCAATTAAGTACCCAAGTAAATTTTCTACCCAAGTAATCACAACACAATAAAGAAGAAAATATTAATCGCTACTTCCGTTACATTGCGACTTTAAGATAAGGATAGGAGGGAAGTGTATGGAAGTGAAATAATGGCAAATGTTTTTGAAACAAAAAGCCTGTTGAATTGCACTACTTGGAAAAAAAAATGTATTGCATTAACCATGCTTGTATTTTAATGCATTGTATTTTTAGGGCTTGCATTTTTATGGGCTGAAATTTTGCATGGTTGAATATTTAAGTTCTGAATATTTAAATTCAAAACATTTCAAACACATTTTCATTAGTAAAATTTCAATAATCCATATTCACCTTTCATATTTCACTTCCAAAATATTCAAACGGATTCAAAATTCAACCTATAATTTTCAACAGGCGGTTTTCGGTCCATTTGATTTCGCTTTGCAAATTCGCTTCCACAAATTCAGTGATTCAAATTCGACAGCAAATTCAACGTTGACATCCAGGAACTGATACTAGATTACGGAGCATAATCTCCATCTGCTGTTAGTCGACCCATGAGTCGACCTCACCTGCAGGGGTGCAAGCGCCTGTTGTTGACGAAGACCAGAGCAACAGTTAGAGCAAGCCATTCATTCATAAATACTCATTTACAACAATGTAAGTGTATCTGTGATTATTATATTTTATGTGGAATTTAGTGTCTTCACGATTACTTTTCCTGCGTAGCCTAACGTTACATGCATCTCTACCGTGAACGAGATTATAATGTTATTCCCCTGATGCGGATGTATACAGATCCAATGTTACATTTGAGTTTGAAATATCTATTGGTTGTTTAGTTGCCTAAACCTTATATTGCGGCGATTGTGCTGCATGGGTTTCCCTTAACACGTCAGGATTCCCCTGCTGGACATATAAAACGCTTAACGTAGCTTAATGGACTAATGAAGTGATATAAGACCAAACTCGCAGGCAAGCAGAAGGACAAAGTTTAAAGCTGAGCGTTTCTCAGTGATATTGGCATAAATTGGCTTGACATTGGACTTTCGCACATTTAGGGACCGTCTCTAAAGTAACATACGACATTGGTATACACGTTTTTAACTTCAATAGCATTTGAAGAGAACGACTTGCAGTCATAAAACCAACTGTAAAGTGTCCATGTAGGTGTCAGGCATAATGCGCAATATATTCAAATAAATTGAATGTTACTTTAGAGACGGTCCCTAAATGTGCGAATGTCAAGCCAATTTTACATTGTCATTTAGCAGATGCTTTTATCCAAAGCGACTCAAGTTACAGTTAAACTAACAATATAGGACAACAATATGAAAATGCTATGATCCTTCCTCCCAGATTAATCATGTATGTAGGAATATTAACATGTAGGCCTATGTAGTAGGCATACTTCCCCAATAAGGTGCGAGTTTGGTCTTTTCACTGTATTAGTCCATTAAAGCTCCCGTCGGCAACAATTTTTTGATCATATTCAGTGAATTCGACACTATAATCCGACAGAACAACATAAATAAAGTGGTTTTAGAGAAAAGACCGAGCTTCTAACTCCACCTGGAGCGTGTTATTTGTTTTGGAAAAATCCACCCGTCCCGGATCATCGGGTCCAATCAGCGCAGGGGGGTGTGAGATCTGACTGTCAATCACAGGTCGTGCACATGCCACCCCTCGCGCACATTACAATCACATGCACACGCCTGAAGTTCGCGCAGTAATGAAGAGTGATGGCGGAAAAGATTCCAACTCCTCGGTTAACCTCAAGAGCTAGGAGGTCAAAAACAACACAGGAAAAGAGAACACCTGCTGAAAATAAAGAAGTAAAGAAAGAAAGTGCTTAAATAAACCAGGATCAACATCGGATCGGCATTTGAAAGGTGGAGAGATTTACGTGATTTAATTGGGTTCAAGCTGGATGCAGAGCTTGCAACATTTCTTCTCCACAGGTAATTGTGCTTTATCAACCAGTTACATTATTTCTTAGTGTTATAGTAATTCCACAGGTAATTGTGCTTTATCAACCAGTACCTTTATTTCTTAGTGTTATGTTAGTAATCTAAGTATGTTTGCCCTAATGTGTTGGTATGGATAGCTAACGTTAGCACTTGTTGGGCAGGTTCGTTCGTTTGCACTGAAATCCGTGTGTATGTAACGTTAGGTGGATAAACATGTCCAGATGAAGGGATAAGGTTCGGCTTTTAGGAAGAATCAATGCTACTCTCTTTCTTACGAGAGAACAGTAGTAAAGCTACTGTTATTGTATGTGCTATCTTACTAGCTCTGATATATAAGCAGTAGAAAAATGTGCAATGACCATGTCTGCCACATACAGCAATAATAGCGTTTCAGACAGACGATGGTGTTTATTTACGTTTAATTGGTGGGTAATCCATTTCGTAACAATCTACTCCAAAATGACAAAACAACAATAACAAAATACTTCATGGTGTTGATGGATGCTGATGAGACGGGCGCGTTCACAGAAAATCTGGTGCACTGGCACTGACGAGCAGGAAGCCACGAACTCGGTGGGAGGGTATTCGTTGATAGTGGGGGAGGGGCATGAGAGTTGTAAACATTCAATTTTGCCAAATTTTGCCTAAGTCCACTCAATCTGCTGACTTGCCGCCTGGAGCTTTAAGATACGTTAAGCGTTTTGTCCTGATGGAAGGGGAACCCTTGAGTATGATGAGGTATTGAGGGAAACCGATTATAATCCGTTCATGGTAGAAAAAGTTGATAAATGTAAGGCTACACAGGGAAAGTAATGAAGTTCATGAATGAAACATAAAAACAGCTTTTGTGCCTTTATCATCTTTTCCGCATATATACCCAGATAATCATCACAAAAAAACTTAATGCATGCTCAATTGTTGTAAATGAGTTTTTATGAATGAATGGCTTGCTCTAACTGTTGCTCGGGCTTCGTCAACAACACGCGCTTGCACCCCCTGCTGGTGAGATCGACTAACAGCAGATGGAGATTATTCTCGGTAATCTACTGCGTTTCCTGCAGTTCTTGGACGTCAACGTTGAATTTGCTGTCGAATTTGAACCACTGAATTTGTGGAAGTGAGTTTGCAAAGCGAAATAAAATGGGCCGAAAACCGGCTGTTGAATATTATAGGTTGTATTTTTAATCAGTTCGAATATTTTGGAAGTGAAATATGAAAGGTGAATATGGATTATTGAAATTTTACTAGTGAAAATGTGTTTATAATGCTTTGAATTTAAATATTCACAGCTTAAATATTCAACCATGCTAAATTTCAGCCCATAAAAAAACAATCCCTAAAAATACAATGCATTCAAATACAAGCAGGGTTAATGCAATGCATATTTTTTCAAGTAGTGCAATTCAACAGGGTTTTTTGTTTCAAAAACATTTGGCATTATTTTACTTCCATAGAAGTGTACTTCCTTCTAAGTAAGAAAAGTAAGTACAAAAAAAACATCAATGCGGTAACCCTTTAGTTTAGGGTCCAATTCTTACTATTCACTAGTTACTTATTAGCATGCATATTACTAGAATATTGGCTGTTTATTGGTACTTATAAATGTGTTATTCTGCGTGACCATATTCTACATCCCTTAATCCTTCACAATACCTAAATTTAACAGCTACCTTACTAACTATTAATAAGCAGTAATTAGGAGCTTATTGAAACAAAAGTTGTAGTAGTTAGTTAATTATGAGAATTGGACCCTATTCTAAAGTGTGACGATCAATGCTTCCAAGACATTAGGACATCCAGGTTTCTGAGAGTCTTTGTTTGTAAATGTTTTGAGTACAAAAAGTATCTATGTCAATGCCCTGATCTTGGGTCAGTCCGAAAGTGTTTATCATTCAATGCTTCTTTTCACTGTGGAAATCCAGATCTTCCTGGTTCCACCACAGAAATGTCAATGAAAGTTATGGATTTTATTCACAGTTCCCTTGATGATAGCAGTCTGAACCAGCAGACTGCACAAATACGCACATACATACTCACAATGGTGGCACGCTGATCCCGGCCACTGCACAATTTACAAAGTCACGCTGTGACAGCAGCAAGTTTGACACAAGCGCAAATGAAAAATGAGAGATTTTGAAAAAAAAGTAGATACAGAAACACAGATGTCAAATTAAAAGTTTATTGCCAGTGTTCTGGGCTGAATGGAGTGTTAGAGTCAGCATTGTCTTCATACCTCCTGTGGGTATATCTTGAGGAGAGAGAAAGAGAGAGAGAGAGCAGGAGATGAGGAAAGGCAAATGAAAAGTAAGCAAGAGTGAGATGGTACTGAGACTCACTCTGGGATGATTTTATTTCTAGAGTGCTGCGTTCTGATTTCCTTCCCAAAGACAGTTGGGCGTTTGCTGACGATTCAGTCCTAAAACAACAGCGTGACCATACCAATGCTGGGTGGCCTGCGTATACTTACGTAAAACTTCTCAGAATGCTGTACGTACATGCGTACGTGCGTGTGTTTCCGGTCGTAGCTGCACAGGGAGACAAAGAGACTCATTCAGGCCCACTGTGACTGATCTATTACTTGAGATATAGTCAGAGTTCACATAGCAGACTTTGGTAACTTCAGCCACACTGTGGGAAGAAAAAAAAAAGTTCCGTAACCCGGTTTATATAAAATAAGTCAGGTCAGGGGAGGTTACACGTTGAGGTTACACAAATACCACTTTTGGCATCTTTTAGCAGAATGTTCGATAGTATTTACACATGTGGAAAAATACTTAACAAGATTCACTAATAATGAATTGGGCCTACTAACAATATAATATGGAGTAGACAACTTTTTTGGTCTGGTTCTCAAGGCAGCACCTGGTGATGCTGCTTGGTGCTCACACTTTATGCGGCACACTTATCCTACAAGCTGTCGTCATCACTTAACTCCTAAATGCTCTCCTCAATATCTTCTTTTCTCTCGAACATGGTAGATGATGAGGATGATGTTTTTTTATTTTATTAACATAAATGAAGACAAGAGCAGGAATATTAGGCTGCTGTCACTTTAAGACCGATTGCACCGATCGAATATACTGACACGCATCCGGTTTCTTTCTCAACTGTTCACTAATGACATTACTGAGAGAATACTCGCCAAGACGGGTATTTTGACATAATTTTGTGCGCATGCGTCTCTTCAAACGCAAGTAAACGCTAAAGATGAATCAATTCGGTGTTCAAGTGCTGTATGAAACACGCCTCTCTCTCTCTCGCTCTCTCTCTCTGCGTGCGCACACTTTGGGTGTGTGAAGCTGTGCACACAGATAACAGCGTGTGAGTCCCAATTTTCGCCTCTTCTACCACGTTTAAAATCCTTTGAATGTGTACATTGGCAAGACAAAACAAGTCCAAATGATACAATTTCACTCTATGATGGTTAAACTAAGCAGTTAATCCACAAATCACATGCTTGCCGAACTGTGGGGCCTGGTCCGTACGGATCACGGATCAACTGCAATCCGTTGCATGCCTAATAATTAATGAACACGCTTATCATCATGATTGCTATCTTACCAGAGATGGAGAAAAATCCTACTCCAGTAAGTAAATGTGTCCCTGTCCCCAAAAATGTACTCAAAAGCGCTTCTGCAGCGCATCGTTTATTTTTACCACGCATGCGCACCGGCACACCAGTTATGTGCACCCCTGAATATAAAATCTCATTGTGTGTGTGTGTGTGTATGCATGTGACAGGTGAGCTGCTGATGGAATTCTCGATCAGCAGGAGGAATATAGAGGAGGTAATCCTGTCAACACAGAGTTACAACATGGGGGACACATTGCGGGTTCTGACGTGGAATCTGGATTAGGATTACAGAGAGCTGACTTCACACACCATCTCACTGATAAGGGAATTCCATCCAGGATTATGACACACATATACACACTACAGTACATTGCAAAAAATAATATTTGGGTCTTATTCACGAACTGTGCATATGTAATATACAATTTGTGTGTAAAATCTGCATACGCCATTTTCAAGAACAAATTTGTGTGTGAAAACGTTCATATGCAGATTTCATACTTGACGATATGTAATATTGCAACTACATGTCAACTAACTCTCATTAGAGTATTAGTAAACTGTTTGTAAAATATCGGCAAACGTTTATTTTTATGATCCTCAACAGACATTCTACTGACTATAAGTAACTTTGCAACTAGATGTCAATTTATTCTACTTACCCGAACATGACCCCTAATGCTCTAATGAGAGTTAATCGACATGTATGTTGGTGCAATGTTACTTATAGTCAATTGAAAGTCTTAAAGGGACCATCAAAATAAAGTGAAACTTTTTTTGAGAGAACATATGGTGAAGTAAGTTTATCTTTCTTACACCGTTGTTTTATCTTCTTGTTTTAAGTCTAAATCTAATATTTATTGTGATTTATGCTTAAGACAAGAAAAAACACCATGGTTCAATATGTAGTTTGGTAACAGTTTGGTCTGTTTATAACCTTAATTCCCTCACAAAACCGCATATACCACCTTGTGTGTATCATTTACTTTTAACCTAACAGCCACAGTCGTTAATACAAAGTGTATCAATGTATGTGTCTAAGTGTGTTCTAGATATGCTCAAGCACACTCACAAACACACTGATGGTGATCTCGTTAGGTCAGGCTATCCCAAGCCTATTAGCCATCCTTAGAAGTGCATTTGTCCCTCCTCGTAGCTATTGTGACCCGGCCCAATACACTAAGTTAGGGAGAAGCCATGAGGCAACAGGAGCGGGGGAAGCCGCAGCCGGAAACATTTAACTAGTTTAGCCAGGACAGCCCTAAGAGCCTTGATCCTCTCACACGTCACACATGCTAACTCGTAAAGGCGGTCTTAAGAGTCTTTCCCCGTATGCATGTTTAAATCTAAACGTGGACACCTTGTTGGAGGGGATTTGAGATCAGAAAGACAGCATGGAAAAAGGAGAGCATACTGAGAGAGGACAAATGCTGATGAAGGAGTTGGATAGATGCCTGTAAACCTTTTTAGAGCTTCCGGTTCTGTTACTAAGCTAATATAGTTGTTAGCATATAAGCTAATATGAATAACTCAGAGCTTTTGAATGGACAGTGGTGTCCAAAAGAAAATCTGCTGTTCAAAATCTAGAACGGCAAAATTTATACCTGTAAATAAATTAGAATTTTGAAAAATGTATAACAATGTAAAATGTATTTTTTTTTATATGGTCTCTATTTCTAGGTCAATAATCAAAAAGGCAATTTTTTTGACACTGAGCATTTCTGGAATTCATGTAAAAAAAATTCAATTCATTTTTTCACAATTTTTTTTATACTAATAATTAATTTAGTAATTGATATGCAATATTGAAAAAAAATTGGCTAGTAAGGCTTCTTTCAAAAATATTTAAAAAAAAAAAACGGCTCTTCATGTGCCTTGACGGAATGCACTTCCCACAGCACTATGGCTCTGACACTCTTTGTTATCTTCTGTGCGTGGGTCATGTTGTGTCTACATTGTGGAAATTAAATATTCCCACAAGAATAATAAAACCTGAAATCACATTGTGGGGAAAATCCAATGGTCTTTACAAGAAAAACAACTTAATAAAAATACTAAATTGTCTCTTAATGAAAATATAAAAATGCAAAAAGGTTAGTTTTAGGGGTGCATGTTAACCTAATTATTCCCAGAATCAAACTAACTAAATCTAATAAAACCTTATTTTGGGAACATACTTCAAAAAAAAAAAAAAAAAAAAAAAAAATATATATATATATATATATATATATATGTTTCTGTCATGACAACTCTTTGAGTGTTTGGCACGGTAATAAATATATAGGGGCTTTCGCACCGGATAGTTCTAGGGACTTAGTTCTAAGAACTAACCATCAGAATAGGTCCCCGAGAACTAATGGTTCCCCTAGGAAAGTTTTCTGGTTGCATTCACACCGCCAGTAGGAACTCTGAAGTGACGTAAGCAGAACTTTTTGTTGTGACTTTTTTTGACTGAGCTGTGGACCTTTATTTTGATGGTGCTGAGAAATGCCAGAGCCTGAGCAAAAAAACAATGGTTACATTCTCCGTGTTCATTAGTTTACGATCTGTCTAACAGTCCTGTCTAACATGTTATTAGATAGAACTATTATTCATAGAAAGTAGACAGTAAAGTTTGTGTCGTGTGAAGCTTATGTCGTGTGGTTGATGTCTAGTGATGCTAGCTGAGCAGAAATAAATAATCATGTTTCGCTTGGTCTCCTCAAAATTGCGTTGGATTTTCTCCTCCGCGTAAAGGTTAAGAGGCCCATCTATCACTGTTTTCCATGTTCGTATGTTTGTGGAGTAAATATATAGTCTATAATTTGTGTGTTTACACAGCCTTTTTATAAATGGCGGGTGCTGGTGTTTTGCGTGCGTTCGGCCAATCAGCGCACACTAACGTTACGAATAGTTCCTATAGTGCTGATTTAGACCCTATTCTGAAGTAGGAGCTAAATTAGTTCCTCCAAAAGAGCTCCTAGAACTAAAATAGTTCCTAGTTCATGCGGTGCGAACACGCCAAAATCCGAGTACTTCCGCCAATAGTTCTAGGAACTATGAAAAGGTTCCTCCAGTGCAAAAGCCCCTTATGACAACGCGTTTGGTCTTGGTGGAATAGATCTGCTCCGCTGCTATTGCTGCTGGTGCTGCTGCAGAACAAGTATGGGACTTCTTACTGCCAATATATACATGACGCGTTGCTGTGAGCAAGTAAGACATGCTGCTGCTGTACAATATAGTGTACATGAATTACCCGTAGCAGATATATAGCCTACAGGTGGAGCTGGGGAAGGTGAGGGTTTCTGAAAGTGTGCTGCACTCTTAAGGCTGATTTATACTTCTGCGTCGGACCTGCGGCGGAGCCTCTACACTATAGACTACGCGTTCGTTTTCATTTATACTTCTGCGTTGTTGTCCGTGTTGACGCGCAATTACACATGCAGAGGGAACATGTGAAACCCGAGGGAGGGGTTCTAGCAGACCAATCACAGCGCTTGCGTCCGCGTAGAATTGACGTGTTGTTACATTTTTGGAGAGGTGCACGTCACGTGTGTATGTATATACACACACACACAATATTGTGCAAAAGTCTTTGACACGTTAACATTATCTCCAAAAAGGCTTTTACACCAGTTATTTATGTCTTTTGCTGTAGTGTCAGTAGGAAATATCAAATTACTTTTCCAAACATTAATTTTGCTATTAATTGTAATAATCCAGTGAGATTTTTGTATGCACAAGGAGTCTGACAACAGCCAGTTTGCTCCACACTGAGATCTGATATCACCATCATCGAGTCTGTCTGTGATGAAGAAACAGAAAAAATGATACAGACTAAATCCAGAAGAACTGTGGAAACGTCTCCAATACTCTTGAATAAACCCACCTGCAAAGCTACAGTACTGTGAAAAGTTTTATCCACTTGTGTAAAAATGCTTTAAAGTGAGAATGCTTTCAAAAATAACTTCAAATATACTTTATTTATCAATTAACTTCTACTAACTAAATCAAATCAATATTTGGTGTGACCACCCTTTGCATTTAAAACAGGTTTGGTCCTTTTCCTTGCACAGTCTTTCATGTAGCTTTGCGGGTGGGTTTCTTCAAGCTTCTTTGAGACATTGCCACAGTTCTTCTGGATTTAGTCTGTCTATTTTTTTCTTTTTCTTCATGTAATCACAGACAGACTTGATGATGGTGAGATCAGATCTCTGTGGAGCATACCAGCTGTTGTCGGACTCCTTGTGCATACAAAAATCTCACTGGATTATTGCAACTAATGGCAAAATATATATTTTTAAAAATGTAAACTGATATTTCCTACTGACATTAAAGCAAAAAACATAAATAACTGGTTTAAAACCATTTTTGGGGTGAAAATACTAACGCGCCTAAGACTTTTGCACAGTACTGTTTATTTGAAGGCCGTTTTTTTTTTTAAATACAAAAAAATTCTTGAAAGGTTAGTGATTGGGTTAATCTTTATATTTATAATTAATTCATATAATTATTAAATATAAGTAGCTTTTGTATAAAAACAAAAATCAAATCTATTTTAATTCTTTCATATAAAAAATGTGTGTGTGTGTGTGTGTGTGTATATACGTGTTTAAGAGCTCAACATTGCCATTGACTCATGCAGGTCTGTGTGTATGTAATAAGCTGCAGTGGCACTGGGTTTAAGGTTAGGGGCCCCTTTAGCTGAGCAATGTAGCCGGGAAGGGGCCCGGGACTAAGGGTTCTTCTCCTAGTCTGACTCAGAGCACTAATAGAGTGGCTTTGGGTCCTTACCATCTCTGCTTGTAATCTCATTAGACCAGCACAGCAGCTCATAAATTAATAATACACACTTCTTACCTCCCTCCACAATCTTCAGACTACTTGATCTTTTATATTATCAGAAATACATTTCAAAATGACTTTCTGTGTGGATTATAGATATTTCCGTCCACTGCGAGGTAACAGAACTTTTGAAAAAAAATGAATTTAATTATTTTTAGCATTTAGTGATTAAAAAAGAGGGGAGGCATGTTTATCATCTAGTGAGCAACAAGTAATGGAAACCTTAAGATGTAAATATTCAAGTTATTCGTATGTATTTCATACTAATAAAAATCCCCCTCTAAGTTTCTCTCTTTGTCTGTCTGTCTCTCTCTCTGTCCCTGGGGAGACTGTGTGAGGTGATTGGTTCTGACAGGCTCACAGTCTGAACTGGGGGAGGAGAGTAGAGTGGGGGGTGGGGGTCCAATGGTGATTTTTCCCTTAGGGAAATGCCCCCCTCACTTGGCATACACACACACAGTCATCTCTATCTCTCTTTCTAATAATGATTGTCTTCAACACACAGTCAGCCTACCCTGCTTCATTGTACAATATACTGATGCCTTTTGACATCAGGCATATTTCAAGAAAGCATTAGAGGGTTTCGTTGTGACTTGTGCAACTGTTTGGAATATGCAGTGTGTGAGGTTTGTTTATTAGTGACAGACACTGAAAATATCTCACTGCAAACAGGTCAGTTTTGCTGAACGTTACCAACCTACAAAGTGTGTATTTCTGTTTACGTGTACACATTTGTGATTGTGTGTAAACAAACACCGAGTTTTGAAACAGGCATTTGGTTTTACTGTTCCATTCATTAATTTTTCCATTTGTTCCAGGCTGCTTTTGCATTCATATTTCTCTTGTGTTCAGGATAATGAAAAAGGACCCCAGAGAGAAGAACTGAATAAGATGGGTCAGCTGACCTAACTCTTATTATGAGATTTATTTTTGTTTCTGGATTTTATTTTGTGTTTTTATTTCATTTTATTTTTGTTTCCTTGGTTGCTTATTAGGTCCATATTTGTTACTATGGTTATTCGTGATTTACACCTGTGTCTCATTGCCTGTGTTTGTCTTGGTGTATATATAGTCCTGTGTTTTCAGTTATCTTTGCCGGTTATCATCTATGTTTAGTGTGGCTGTTTGTTCCTGTAGCTCTCCTGAGTATTTTGGTTTGCGATTACATACAGACTATTCAGATTGTATATACAGTTGCTGGTCATATAATTAGAATATCATCAAAAAATTGATTTATTTCAGTAATTCCATTCAAAAAGTGAAATTTGGATATTATATTCATTCATTACACATAGACTGATATGTTTCAAATGTTTATTTCATTTAATTGTGATGATTAAAACTGACAACTAATGAAAATCCCAAATTCAGTATCTCCGAAAATTTGTATATTTCTTAAGCCTAGGGGTGGCACGATCCGCCTTTTTTGCCTCCGATACCGATTCCGATACCTGGGATTCAATATTGGCCGATACCGAGTATCGATCCAATACTAAAATAATAATTAAAAAAATAGTGCCGAATTACCTAATAAACTGTATGCCTCACTGTGGGGAAGAAACTGTGATTATTCTTTTAAACATTATTTTCCTTACTTTGTAAAACAATATAGCCTACAGACAAAATATATACTAAATAGTTAAAAGACATTTCTTTTAAAATTTTAAGCGCAACTTTTTAATGAAGCAGCAATATATGATAGATTGGACAGAACAACTAAGGCTATCAATAAACCGCCATTGCGCAAAAGTATTGTAATATGAAAGGCTCCAATTCAGAGCAGTACAAAAACACTTATGCGCATCCCGTGCGAAGAATGATGCGCTCGAAGCAACATGGAGTCACGGTGCGCAGTGCTTCGCATTGAAAAGTTCAAAGCACAAAGGGACGATATACATTTATTTATTTATTAATTAGTTTGAGCCTTTTAACAGTTTTAAATTAATTAGTTAGTGTGCGCGTTAAGAACAATTATATCGCTCTCTACTCCAGTATTGTGATCAGTTGTGTTGTGTTGCTAACAGACACCCGGGAGAAAGTAACATGTGAAAATCCAGCAAGTTAAAGTCCTTTTATGCAAACCATAGACCTTTATCTACAGATCTACAGAATAATATTAGGAACATTGAATCGTCTTGATTGAGAGAGTTTCATCGTGTTGACTGTCATACTCATCACCTAGCGCGACGCGCTGTTTGAAAGATGAAAGGCGAATGTCCGAAGCAGAGGGAAGCACTTAGGTGAAGATTAATTTAACAACTTAAATCTGTACCTCACATTAAACTATATGTAATGGCTTCAGAAAACTTGGAATATAGTACACAAAAACATTATGGTGCGTTATAATGTTTTTGTGCCTTTTGGGTTGTATAACAATAACATACGCACATATCGGATTTGGATAGTCTCGTCTGGCCGATACCCGATCCGGCAAATATTGGGAGTATCGGAGCAATACCGATACCGAGTATCGGATCAGCGCACCCCTACTTAAGACCAATACAAAAAAGGATTTTTAGAAATGTTGGCAAACCGAAAAGTATGAACATGAAAAGTATGAGCATGTACAGCACTCAATACTTAGTTGGGGCTCCTTTTGCCTGAATTACTGCAGCAATGCGGCGTGGCATGGAGTCGATCAATCTGTGGCACTGCTCAGGTGTTATGAGAGCCCAGGTTGCTCTGATAGTGGCCTTCAGCTCTTCTGCATTGTTGGGTCTGGCGTATCGCACCTTCCTCTTCACAATACCCCATAGATTTTCTATAGGGTTAAGGTCAGGCGAGTTTGCTGGCCAATTAAGAACAGGGATCAGAATCAGAATCAGAAAGAGCTTTATTGCCAAGTGTGCTTGCACACACAAGGAATTTGTTTTGGTACTGAGGCTTCCAGTGGACATATACAAATACAACATGAAACATAATACTACAAATTATAAGAATAAAAAATAAAAATATAAATATATGAGAATAAAACTATCACAGTTGGGTTTAGTCAGAATAGACATTTTCAGATTTACAGATTATGAACCTATTTACAGTGTTTTGAATATTATAAATAAATAAATCTACATATAAGTATCACCTGAGTTGTGGGATATTGCACTAAACAGTGGGAGTATTGCACTTACAGGCATATGCCTTGGGAGGAGTGTTAACTGTTCAGGAGGGAAATGGCCTGTGGGGAGAAACTGTTCCTGTGCCGAGATGTTCTTGTGGCCAGTGATCTGAGTCTCCGTCTTGACGGTAACAGTTCAAACAGGTGGTGTCCAGGGTGAGTGGAGTCTGTGATGATTTTACCTGCTCTCTTCCTCACTCTGGAAGAGTACAGGTCCTGGAGGTTTGGCAGGGGGGCACCAATAATCCTCTCCGCAGTCCGGACTGTCCGTTGTAGTCTCCTGATGTCTGATTTGGTAGCTGAACCAAACCGGCTGAGTAGAACTGAATCAGCAGATCCTGTGGCAGGTTGAACTTCCTCAGCTGGCGAAGGAAGTACAGTCTCTGCTGGGCCTTTTTCACAGTGGAGTCAATGTGATTGTCCCACTTCAGGTCCTGAGATATGATAGTGCCCAGGAACCTGAATGACTCCACTGCTTCCACAGTGCTGTTCATGATGGTGAGTGGGGGGAGTGCTGAGCTGTTCCTCCTGAAGTCCACGATCATCTCCACTGTTTTGAGCGTGTTCAGCTCAAGGTTGTTATAACTGCACCAGGCAGCCAGCTGTTCAACCTCCAGTCTGTAAGCAGACTCGTCACCGTTTCGGATGAGACCGATGACAGTGGTGTCGTCTGCAAATTTCAGGAGCTTGACAGTGGGGTCTTTAGAAGTGCAGTCATTAGTGTACAGGGAGAAGAGCAGTGGGGAGAGAACGCACCCTTGGGGAGCACCAGTGCTGATTGTGAGTGTCTTGGATGTGTGTTTCCCCAGTCTCACTCGCTGCTGCCGGTCCGTCAGGAAGCTGGTGATCCACTGACAGATCGAGGATGGTATGGAGAGCTGGGTCAGTTTGGCTGTGAGAAGACCAGGCATGATGGTATTGAAGGCCGAACTGAAGTCCACAAAGAGGATCCTTGCATAAGTCCCTGGTCTGTCGAGATGTTGCAGGATATAATGCAGTCCCATGTTGACTGCATCATCCACAGACCTGTTTGCTCTGTAAGCAAACTGAAAGGGATCCAGCAGGGGTCCAGTGATGTCCTTCAGGTGGGCCAGCACCAGTCTTTCAAACGACTTCATGACCACAGACGTGAGAGCGACAGGTCTGTAGTCATTAAGTCCAGTGATTTTGGGTTTTTTGGGGACAGGAATGATAGTGGAGCGTTTGAAGCAGCAGGGAACTTCACACTGCTCCAATGATCTGTTGAAGATCTGCGTGAAGACCGGGGCCAGTTGGTCAGCGCAGGCTTTTAAACAAGCAGATGAGATGCCGTCTGGGCCTGAGGCTTTCCTAGTCTTCTGTTTTTTGAAGACTCGGCTCACGTCCTCCACACAGACCTTAAGCTCAGGTTGGATGGCAGGAGGGGGGAGTGATAATTGGAGAACAGGAGGTGATGCTGAATGTGTGAAGTGCAGATCAGACCGGGTGTGTGGTGTGAATGAGGGCTTTTCAAACCGGCAGTAAAATGAATTTAAATCGTCAGCCAGGTGTTGATTGTCCACAGATCGAGGGGATGGTGACTTGTAGTTGGTAATGTTCCTCAGGCCATTCCAGACTGATGATGGGTCGTTGGATGAAAACTGGTTTTTCAGTTTATCAGAGTAGTTCCTTTTAGCAACTCTGATCTCCTTTGTCAATCTGTTTCTGGCCTGGTTATACAAGATTTTATCCCCACTTCTGTAAGCATCCTCTTTGGCATGACGAAGGTGTTTGAGTTTCCCAGTAAACCATGGTTTATCATTAGTGAATGATTACAATGTCCTGGTAGGAATGCATGTATCCTCACAGAAACTTATATATGATGTTACAGTATCTGTGAGCTCATCCAGATCATTGGTAGCAGCTTCAAAAACAGTCCAATCAGTGCAATCAAAGCAGGCCTGTAGATTCTGCTCTGCCTCATTAGTCCATCTTTTTACAGTCCTTATTCCAGGTTTAGCTGATTTCAGTTTCTGCCTGTAGGTCGGTATGAGATGAACCAAACAGTGATCAGAGAGCCCCAAAGCTGCCCGTGGGACGGAGTGATATGCATTTCTTATTGTGGTGTAACAGTGGTCCAGTATATTACTGTCTCTGGTGGGACATGTAACGTGCTGTCTGTATTTTGGTAGTTCACGGGAAAGATTTGCTTTGTTAAAATCCCCAAGAATGATTAAAAGAGAGTCTGGGTACCTTTGTTCCGTTTCAGATATTTGTTCAGCCAGCTGTTGTAGCGCCGCGCTCATGCACGCGTCTGGAGGGATGTAAACATTCACGAGAATGAAAGAGGAAAATTCCCGAGGCGAGTAGAAGGGTTTACAGTTTATGAAATGTGCCTCTAAATTAGGAGAGCACATCTTCTTCAGTGTTGTTACATCTGAACACCAACTTTCGTTAATGTAGAAACACAATCCACCACCTCTCGTTTTCCCCGTTAGCTCCGCGATGCAATCCGCTCGGAACAGCTGGAAGCCCGGCAGATGTATTGCGTTGTCCGGTATGGCTTCACTCAGCCAGGTTTCAGTGAAGCACAAAGCAGCAGAGTTTAAAAAATCCTTGTTAGTGTGGGTGAGGAGAAGAAGTTCATCCGTTTTGTTAGGAAGGGATCGGAGATTCGCGAGATGAATGCTGGGGAGTGCAGTGCGCAGGCCGCGCTCGCGGAGTTTAACCAGCGCGCCGGCTCGCTTCCCGCGTTTGCGTCTGAACGCGCGTTTGAACAACAACGCTGCCCCTCCGACGAGAATGTCCAGCAAAACGTCAGAATAATCAAAAACTGTAGAAAAGGTTTCTGGTGTGTGTTTCCTAATGTCCAGTAGTTCGTCTTTGGTGAAACTGATAGGAAAAGAATGACTAAACGCAGAACAAACGAACAAAAACAACACAATAGCTGGAGAGCTCCACACCGAGGCAGCCATCCGCGGCGCCATCTTGGATCATACCATGGTCCTTAAACCAGGTACTGGTAGCTTTGGCAACACCAGCAGATGACATGGCACCCCAAACCATCACTGACTGTGGAAACTTTACACTGAACTTCAAGCAACGTTGATTCTGTGCCTCTCCTCTCTTCCTCCAGACTCTGGGACCTTGATTTCCAAAGGAAATGCAAAATTTACTTTCATCAGAGAACATAACTTTGGACCACTCAGCAGCAGTCCAGGCCTTTTTGTCTTTAGCCCAGGTGAGACGCTTCTGACGCTGTGTCTTATTCAAGAGTGGGTTGACACAAGGAATGCGACAGCTGAAACCCATGTCTTGCATATGTCTGTAGTTGGTGGATCTTGAAGCACTGACTCCAGCTGCAGTCCACTCTTTGTAAATCTCCCCCACATTTTTGAGTGGGTTTTGTTTCACAATCCTCTCCAGGGTGCGGTTATCCCTATTGCTCGTACACTTTTTTTTCTACCACATCTTTTCCTTCCTTTCACCTCTCTATTAATGTGCTTGGACACAGAGCTCTGTGAACAGCCAGCCTCTTTAGCAATGACCTTTTGTGTCTTGCCCTCCTTGAAGATGTCAATGGTTGTCTTTTGGACAGCTGTCAAGTCAGCAGTCTTCCCCATAATTGTGTAGCCTACAGAACTAGACTGAGAGACAATTTAAAGGCATTTGCAGGTATTTTGAGTTAATTAGCTGATTAGAGTGTGGCACCAGGTGTCTTCAATATTGAACCTTTTCACAATATTCTAATTTTCTGAGATACTGATTTTGGGGTTTTAATTAGTTGTCAGTTATAATCATCAAAATTAAAAGGAATGTACAATTGAAATATATCAGTGTGTAATGAATGAATATAATATCGAAATTTCACTTTTTGAATGGAATTACTGAAATAAATCAACTTTTGGATGATATTCTAATTATATGACCAGCACCTGTATGATTTGTGCAGTTTGGGTTACCACGCAAAAAACGTGACATAGTGAATAGCAGGGTTGCACAATTAATCGTATTTTAGTCGCGATAACGATATCTGCCCCTCTTGATTAATTTTAAATAATCGTTGCGATATTTGCCTACTCATTATTTATCCTGAAAACGCCTTTTTTTGACATTTACGTCAAGTCAACACTAGCGTTGATATTTGTAGTTGCCAGTTTTAAATAGCTTAAATCCCCCAAAAAGAGCTTTTCTTTTAAATGTTCTGCCCAGTGTTTTACTTAATTGTGCAATCAGGCAACCCTGCGCACGCTTACTCTACACTGAGGAAAAAGCACTGATGATCTGAAAACAAACATGCACTCACTGGAGTTTAGCGATCTCCATAGCAATATTCTGCTTACATGAAATTGTCAAACAGCCAGTCTGTTTCTTCACAAAGCTGTGCTGTTTGTGTGACTAAATCTGCCAATCAAACCTTCAGCGATTTATTTGGAAAAAATCTAAACATGGATCTTCACCTTATTGTTTGGGATTATGTTTGCAGAATTAAATGAACAATAAATTGGAATTATTGGAAATAATGAGGAGTTTCACTGATCTATCTTTTGAAGTTTAAGGTTTTACCAGTTTTCATGATGTGAATCAGTTGAAAACGACAGCCACTGACAGTTTTCAGTGGCTATCGTTCTTTGCCGTATGAATTTGCTGAACGATCTGGATCTGTAGTTTGCCTTATTTGCAAATGAATTGTCGCTTAGAAGATCTAATGTGAAGACACATCACAATCTAAACCATCCATTTTGTATTGACTTGCCACCTACAGGCCTTTTAGGTGAAGTGTAGGTTGGTAAAGAACGCACAAAATGGCCGTTAGGCCTATTACATTACCACTTTTGATAATTATGCAATTTATCTAAGTATCTTCTCTTTCTCTGTAATTCCTCAAATAAGAATAATCGTGATCAATTATCGTGATTATAATTTTGAGCAAAATAATCGTGATTATCAGTTTAACCATTATCGTGCAGCTTTAGTGAATAGTTAATTGACTGCTAGCTAGCTTGTTGTGTAAGCAAGTTCCAGGTTTATCCTACAAAAGAAAGAAAATATGTATGACACATCATTTGAAGTTTCATCAAAAGTCAAAAGTGTCTTTAACTTAACAATCACTAGCCTATATTTAGAACGATTTTGGTTGGTTATTTTTTATTTTATCTCATGAATTTTAAATATTCTCTGTATTTCCATGTAAAACACATCCTGACTATAAAAACTTTGAAACTAGAAGTACTAAAGTTATGTGGTCATAAATATGTCTGATTTGTAAACGGGATATTCATCTTCCATTATTGATTTATTTTACTTTTTTTTCAATGAGCTCAGTTTTAGATCCTGGTGCTATATAAGAGAATTTAGTGTTTTAAAGAATCAAAACAGTTTTACATTTCCTCTGTTAATGGATAATACTTAAAACCAATACACAGAAAGAACACATTAAAGTACTTCTAGAAAGAACTACTGAGGAATCCTTATTTTTTACATTATACGTTTATCTGTGGCATGCTCAGAAAAGGACACATGCATACATGCCTTGCTCAAGGTCAACAGCCCTGGGTCAGCAGAATTAGTCAGACATTAAAAGATGAGTAAAACTCGTTTGAATAATCATCACTTCATCTGGATAAATCCAACATACCCATATGCCCTTGCCAACACTCTCATTATAACACTGCTGGGAGCCAGTGAATGTTCACTTTGTGTGTGTGTGTGTGTGTGTGTGTGTGTGTGTGTGTGTGTGTGTGTGTGTGTGTGTGTGTGTGTGTGTGTGTGTGTGTGTGTGTGTGTGTGTGTGTGTGTGTGTGTGTGTGTGTGTGTGTGTGTGTGTGTGTGTGTGTTTGTGCTGAAATGTATATACATGGCGTTCTGATCATTCTATGTGTGTGAAATGTGTTTGTGTAAAAAAGGTTTGTTTTTGTTTCTACATCTGTGTCAGTTTATGTTGGAAGTACAGAGTGTGTAAGAGTTTGGACTACTGCTTAAAATGTCTGTGTGTGTGCAGTGATATGGCTGTAATGAGATAATGTTTAATTGGCAGGAAGAGCATAGTGCCACCGGGTCAAACAAGATGATCGGACAGACAACTTCTGGGAGTGTTTAAGGGCCAATTACACACAAACACCCATAGAGCACCATTCATTTTGTCAATATCCGTTCGCAGTCAGCAACTTATAATGTAATATATTAATTAATTAATCATTTTTATTAATTACGTTATTAATAATACATTTATATAAATAAAAGTGGTAGTCATTGGTTTTGTTCACAAAGTGTTTCGGACTGACAACATATTTATGTACCGGTTTGACTGCTGATTACTAATGTTCATACAGCATTTTAGAGAAGCGAATTGAATAGTAGGCCTATCTGTAGGAACTAATAGTGGAGCAGGTATGACATCACTTTCTAGGACAACCGCAATGTAGTATTACACGGGTTCCCTAAACAAAAATCGAAACAAAAATAGGATTTTCCCATAGGCTTTTGGATTATCAAAAAAAAATTTCTCATACTTGCACGTTTTGTCCATCAATATAATTGTAACAGATGAACACAACTTTTATGAGTTTTGAAGCCTAAATGCAGTCGCCAGAAGTTAAAAGCGATTTCAACGTCACCATCACTAAGCTTCTGAAAACTCTTTACATTTTTATCTAAAAATATTTTCCCAGAAAGTGTTTATCTAAAAATATTTTCCCAGAAAGTGTGAGTTAGAAGAGTTTATAAGAGCACAATTATAAGCATTATGCTGTAAAAGCAGACTGAGCCTACCTGTTTGGCATGATGATGTTAATCTCTTAGACAGCCTCTGTAGTTCCATGTAAACAATTGTTTGCAACCGCCTTTTTAAAGACACGTAACAGCTTCAAAAAATCACAAATGGTGTATACTGATGTTTTTATGTCGTTGAATAAAACATGATAGTGTCTTGAGCTTGTGTTCACCACAGACCTTATTTCAGCCATTTAACCAAAATTCAAAAAAACCATTGACTTCGGGAAGATGGAACCGGAAGTGCTAAAATGCTAACTCGTTTCCACGTTTTGGTCTATAACGTTATGTCATACATGCACCACTCTGTTGTAGCGAAGTGAAGCCGCCAATGTCCAATGGCTCTCTGTACTTCCAATGCAAATATGAGCATGAAGTAGATCCTTGTTATCAAGTCCCGCACACACTCCCGCAGAATCGGTTATTACAGTTTACTGCAGAACAACTCATTGGTGTGAAATAAACAGTTATGGAAATGCAGAAATTAAAGTTGAAGCTCCAATCTCCTCACAAAAATCCCCCAAAAAGTCAGTTAGTGTCTACTACTTTTCTTAGAGAAGCTGTAAATCTCAGTTGTCAATCAATCGTTTTTATAGCACCAAATATTAACTAAAATCCTTGAACTTACATCAGCGTGATAAAAACTACCTAAAATGACAGAAACCATCTTTGGCGGCAAATTTATTTGAAGTGTAATTTAATTGTTTAGTTTGTCTAACATCCCATTAGATTACATGGAGAGGGCGGGGTTTATGAGCTATACTGCATCCAGCCACTTTTTTTTTTCAGAAACATTTTGGTTTCACTTTTCAGGACTTATGCAGCAGACTTGGTTGCAAAACACACGAGAATGAACCTCATTGGTTCTCGCACGTCAAGCGAACATGCTTGAGCCTCGTTTACCACAACCAATGAGTGCATTGATGAATGTTTGTGAGTAAAAGCCTAAATTCAATCTGTTCATCATATAAAACGGTCATGTCTCTGCAGAAAATTTTGACTTAACTGCTCAATTCATATGGATTAGTAACAATCTTTTTATGAACTTTTTGAAGTGACAAAGTGGTAGTTGCGTGGACTGTCAATGGAGGGAAAGAAATATCTCAGATTTCATTAAAATATCTTAATTTGTGTTTCGAAGATGAATAAAATTCTTATGGGTTTGGAACGACACGAGGGTGAGTAAATGATGACAGAATTTTCATTTTTGGGTGAAGTATAATGAACTAACAATAGTCAATAATTTTACAGCATTTTAAATAATTGTAACTAATATCAACAAATTGAACCTTATTAAAGTGTATTACCAATATAACTTCTGCAAGTGCCTGTTAGCAGCGAAGAAACATCCAACACCTTTAAACAGTAATCTTCCACATTGTGCTTTAGAAGCAACACCCATATCAATTACAAAACCAGTTTCTCTGTCTCTCGTTGTTTAAGCACTCAAGAATTGTACCTTCAAATTTAGCAGGCATAGATTATAGAGAGAACCAACGAGAGAGGGAGAGAGACAATGCACAGCCTGATGACTGGAATGCGCTGGGTTCTGACAGCTGCACCAACTTTCTGCGTACATGGTGTTACATGTGTGCGTGTGTGTCCCTGCAGCAATGCTGTGTTACAGATTACTCCCTGATGTGTTTATTCATCTCAGTAAAGCCTAGGGCTGTTCTCTTGCCCTCACTCATGCCTACGCACACGTACACCTGTGTTCAGTGTGCCATTGGTAGTTAGTTACTGCTTTGACTGACAGCATGGAGAGAAATCTTAAGTTATTTTGTGCTCCGCTGGCTCACTGAGCCAATATAGCCCTTAATGAACCAAAACACTCCAGAGACTTCAGCCCTCAAGCTCAATATCACTGCTGTAGTCATATTGGAACTTATATTCAAGTTTTTAATATTCTTCAGAGATCTTAACTATACTTTACATGGGATACAGTTTCAAGTCATGTGTTTGATGTGTTTTGGTTCATGACATGATTTTTTTCTCTCACTATACCTATGCACACAGTCATTCTGTACTGAAACACAAAATATGCTCTTTCTTATGTCTCTTGTGTTGGCGTGTGGTTTCCTTTCGTTGGTGTAGTGCATCCTGATTAATATATGAGATATATGAAAAATCCGAGGCAGAATTCAGCGGGGAGGTTGACTGTACCCAGTGGGCCGACAACCTTATTATGATAATGTGTACTGAGTCCTATTCTTTATTCCTTCTTAACACATGATTGTGTCCCTGTACTTTCTGATAACATCATTGTAAAATTTGCTGATGACACAACTGTGATTGGTCTGATTTCCAACAACGATTAATCGGCCTATAGAGGGGAGGTACAGAACTTGGTAAGCTGGTGCTCTAAGAGTAACCTGACTCTTAATACAGAGAAAACTAAGGAGCTAATCATCGACATGGGGAGAGCACAGCAGCTGAAATATGCTCCTGTATTTATCAATGGGGACAGATTGGAGAGTGTCCAGTTTCAAGTTCCTACATTACTTGGTCCACAAACACTATTGCTTTGATTGAGAAAGCACAGCAAATACTTTTTTCCCCCTGAGGATGAAGAAGGTTTGTTTACCTCAAGAGACACTGATCATTTTTTATCTGTGTACTATAGTGAGCATAACAAACTGCATTTCTGTACGGTTTTCTAGCTGTACAGCTGGTGATAAAAAAGAACTCCAGAAGGTTGTCCTGCGAGCACATAAGATAATCAGAGTTGAATTACCAGCACTAGAAGATATCTATATATTACGTTGTTTGGCAAAAGCTATCAGCATCTGTAAGGATTCTACATGTCCATGTCGTCACATGTTTGAACTAATCCCGTCAAACATGTGATGACATGTTTACTCCCGTAGGCGTTATAAGGCATTTTATGTCTGTACTTCATGAGCCATTGACACTCTGAATCAAGCCAACAAGCCTGATGTGTTGTAATTCTTTTAACTCTTTTAATTGTTTGTCAAATTTGATGAAATGCACAGAGAATATAATCTCACGGAAATAGTGTGTAATTGAATTGAATTGATTTAAGGAACATTATTGAACAGTGTTAAGTTTTATTAGTTTGTTTGAACAATTAATATTGTTGGACACTGATTCATAGTAGTGTTTATCTAACATGCTTGGACTGATTGTAAACATTTAATTGTTATTCTATTTATTTATTAATTGCATAGTGTGGAATACAGTAGCATACAGTGACAATAAAGAAATTCAATTCAATAATGTTCATACTAGATCGGTACAGTTTGTCAAGACACACTTTGTTGGCTGGACAAAGCTTTGTATAAAGGTTTAGACTAGTTTTAACTTTGAGGTTTGATGGTTATAACATGCATACCAGTAAGTAATAGAGTAAGAAAAACAGTAACCACTAGCTAGTTACATACTTAGGAAACTAATCAGATTAGTCATTATTGTCAGATATAGATAGACTCAGATACATTTAGATACATAAAGACAGATGGATGGATGGATGGATGGATGGATTACAGTAAATAATATAGTAAGACAAACTGTCACTATAGATAGATAGATAGATAGATATCTCTAGGTAGTTGCTATTGGGTGTTTTGCTGGTTGCTATGATGCTTGTGCTTAAAATTTGGTCTCTTGTAAAGGCACTCTTTTGATCTCATTAGCCCCTAGCAGAATTTCTATGTCTCTTGATATAATACATGAACGAATTGTTTTGGCCGACAGAAACAAACCACTAATGCCCATAAGAGGGAGAGCGGCAGGAGCTTCCATAGGCCTGAGTAATATCAGTGAGAGAGTTCCTAATCTTGATGATATGAGAATGCTGTGGTCATTTTATTGTGTGTTGTGTAATAGTTTTAATCTGATGTGGCTCTCATTCCTCAGGCATGTTCAGATGCCTCATTTACAGCAAACTTTGGAAGGAACAGATCCAACCTCATACACATCAAAGCTGGGATCTTTATCATTTTGGATTTCATTTGGAGTGTGCTCTCACTCCCCATACCATACTAGGCCTGGTTGGCTTGGAGAGCGTGTTGAAGAGCAGTGTCTGTCTGTGTGGGAGTTGTCCCATAATTCTGAGCGCAGAGGGAATTCCTGCTGTAGTCCTTTCGAATGCTCAGCTGAGTCTCCCTGATTCTTCAGTGCTTCACGTGATGCTGATGCGGTAATCATGCCCACCAATGCATTCCGAAATGGGAAGCTTTTAAGAATATGTGAGGAATTCGGAATATGTAGAATTCCAGGTGAGGAACAGAGTGATTGTAATGATGTATTAGGGACGCGGGAGGTTCTTTCTGATAAGGAACAGCTAACGGAGTAGTCTGGATTCCACAGGAAGATTTACACTGGCGGGTGTTTTTTGGCCCCTTAATACCAAATCCACAGAATCCCATCGTTGCACTCCTGCTACTCTGAGTGAACTGTGCTGGCTGAGCGATAACATATTTCTATCTATTCCAAAAATGTGTGGACATACATACGCAAGCATTTACACACACATACCTCTCAGAAGAACCTGCTTTGATCTTCTACAACAACAGACAAACTTTGCACAAGTTGTGTGTATGAGAAAAATGAAATATTTAACTGATGGACAGGTGAAGAATGCAAAGCAAATAATTTGTTGTGTATATGTAACAGAGACAGGGGTGTGCAGCACCACTGCTCTGAATGTACCGGCCGATGGAGGCGTAAAAAATGAAGTGACGTGAAGATGAAGTCAAAAAGTTCAGTGTTTATTCCAATAGAGTCAGTGGCGTCATGCCCATTCAAAGTGAGGGGGCACGTGCCCCTTCAGATTTTTCCTCCCTGATAATTTTTTTGTCACAACTTTATTCCTATTATGCTCCATAATTACCAGAGCCTATAAATGTATTCTTCTGGATGTGTAATAAATCGGTCAGCATCAGCCCGCCCCTTTTTCCTAATATGGTGTCTGTGTATATCAAATCTAGAGCGCTACGCGCGTAGAATCTTTGCTGTGTATGTTCAAGCAACTCACACTCACTCGTCTCGCACGTTGAGCTGGCAATGTTTTACAGATGGTCTTGAAGTGGTAAGTGGGCAAAGCAACAAATCGGCATTGAATTAGTTATCGGATGATATTAAAAGGTAGTGGGATTATTTGTGGTTGACCTGGAAATTTTAACTTGATCAAAAAGTTGTGGATTTGATATAAGCTGCGAATTCAGAGCATTAACTTAAGTTGTGTCAGTGTAACGTTATCGATAGCTAGCCTAGTCTAACCGTAAACTAGTTGGCTAACGTTACTGCCTGCCATACAAAGCCAATAAGCCATAGTAGGTTAAATGTACAAGTTACTAGCTTTTCTGTTAGCTCATAAATTACTCTTTACAAGTTCCTTATTTAAAATATATTAATAAGCAGTGTAACTACAGTATTTCAATGATTTTACTAAATTAATGTTTCATAATACATTTGATTTGATTACTTTTTTACATTTCTGTCAAATATTAACCATGTTCAAATAAACGGGGTAGTGTTAACCTTATTCAGCACTGAAATCTGTCAAACTTCTTTCAAAGTCCTTCATCACATATTTATATTAAAATAACTTAATTTCAGAGCACCACAAAGTCAGACCTCAGCACCTTTATGTACCTTTAATGTAAGATCGTTCTTAGGTCACATATACCAATTTAAAATCATAACATAAAAACGGCAATGGTACTGTTTTTAAAATCATGTGTAGTAGGCCTAAGTGTACAGTACGTGTGTGTGCAAACATGCTTTAATGAAGTAGACTTCAAAAGCTTTTGAATTTGAGCTTAAAGTTCTTTCATCAACCTGTCTTTTACTTAAACTTACAAAATAGATACTTTAACTTAGTCTTCAGATAGAGGAGGGTTGCTGCTAGCTCCGTATTTCTATAGGTATATAGGTATTTCTGTCCCTCCCAAACTGCATTGAAATGGTATGTTTAGCAGCCAGAATTTAAAAATGTTCTGGGGGAGAAACCCCCTGACCCCTCCTAACATGATCCATATCAGCCGTCAGAAAACAATTGCAACGTTTCAGATTGAGATTGCCCCCCCCCAGAATTTTGGCTTGCATGACGCCCCTGAATAGAGTGCTAATGATATTTAAAGGGGAAAGCCCCCCCCCCCCCCCCAAAAAAAAATCTGTTCAAAGTTATTAATTAACAGACTTTCGGCTATGTCAATAAACTGACCCAAAATCAAGCAACAAACACAACCAACTCACTCTAGTAGCCCTTTACAACACTGAGAGGCCCTCTTAAAAATGATAAGCCCCTCCCACTTGGACTAAACCATAGAGTAATTAAAGGAAATAAAGAAATTTAAGAAAGAAAGAAAAATAAATATATTTAACAGTAACACATAGATAAACTGTTAGAATAATACAAAAATATATAAACATTGGAAACAAAACAAACTCAATTAATTATTACGGTTTAACAATGCTTAACAACAAATCAAATAGAAGACCAATCTCCCCCTCAGACATGAGAACTATTAACTCTGCCTTCTATTGGCGGGAAATAGATATTTAGAAATGGTAGCAGATACTGTGACCGGGTTTCGCCTGTTTGGTATTGTAAAAATGTTCCGGTACGTAAGTATGACTATTTATTTTCCTCAAGAGGTCAATTGAAAACAATAAACATTTAACATGGTGACCGGTCTTGTTTGTGTTCTTAATACAATACATAAATCAATATAGTGAAATTAATGACTAAATACTTAACTAAAGAAAAAGGACATGGTGAGCACAGGAACAACATTTAAACAATACACAATCATTGACACACACTTATCTGTGTTAACTGATGTTATTTTGCGCAAAACAAATAATGCGTTATGTTAGTATGAAAATGTATGTATGCATAGTGTGTTCTCAGTCCAGTGTAACAATAAAAGTAATTTCACAAAATATGAGTCTCTAGTCACAGTGGTTACATGGATTGTTTACTTCAGTTTCTTTTTTGTGACCCACTTACATAAGCACGCGGCATTAGTCTGTATGTTGTGAAAAATAGAGTATGTTTGTGCTGAGATAACGCCTCACAGACCCAACCCATAATGAGGGCATGTTTAGGGCATAAACTCCAGGCCAAACCACACACAAAAACACTTCATTTAGGACAGGTAAGCTTTCATATGTGGCAGTAAATTACTATATGAAGTGTATATCAATCTACTAAGCAGATAAGCACATCTTATCCATTAGTAAAAAAAAAGGTATTTTAGGCCAAAAAAATTCTGCTTTAGCATAGCTTTAGTGTCGGTTTTATTTGAGTATTTTTATAAACTATTGTAGTATTTAATAATATTTTGATTCTTATTTATGAGCTTTTATATTTTCAAATATTTTTTTTATATTCCTATTCAGCTTTAATACATTTTTTTCTGTTTTAGAGATTTTAGTTCTTTATTTCAGGCTACTTTATTTCACTTGGTTGTCAAGGAATCCGTGTATCATCTGTTCATTCATTTTTTTTTATATTTAATATTAGTATATTTCAGAATAAGAAGAAGAAAAAAACAAGAATTCAGCTTGATTTTTCGTTTCTACTTTCAAGGGTAGAAAACGACTCCGTTACTAACGTAACCTCGGTTCCCTGAGATAAGGGAACGAGTATTGCGTAGCTATACGCTATCGGGAAAACTCCTTTTTCTCTGAATACTGAAACCTTTCATATAATAACGCTGTGCTACTGCACAGCCATAACAGTGCAGAGACTACTCGCACACTATTGGCTGGTCAATGGTAACTGCACGAACCTATGGCTGAGCGGCATAACTGCGCGAACCAATCAGTGCAGAGCCCGCCAGAATGGGCGGGGCATCCGCCTATAAAAGACACTCGATTTCGCCATAGATTCAGGTTTATCGACTGAAGCAACGAACGCCGAGTCGTGTGCATCATAGCACGGCCGTCTACGCAATACTCGTTCCCTTATCTCAGTCGTTCCCTTTCGAGCGGTCAGTCGTATTGCGTAGCTATACGCTATGGGGAACCAATCCAATCACACCGTGCTATGTTAAACGTAACGACATGTTCTATGACCCAAGTTGGGATGCTTGAACAAAGGTCCAAAGCAAGGGCCTAATCTGACATGACGCCTTGATAGGGCAAGGTCAGAGGAGGTGTAATTGTTACTCGTCTTCCGTTGTGGGAAGAGCAGAAAGTGTAATTACCTATACTTTGAACAGGGTTGAAAGCACTTTGGGCACGTAGCCGTGTTTTGGTTTGAGGATGACTTTAGAGTCGCCCGGACCAAACTCCAGACAGCAAGCGCTGACAGAGAGCACTTATAGTTCCCCCACTCTCTTGACTGATGCTAAGGCTATCAGTAATGCAGTTTTGAGCGAGAGCGGTTTTAATTCGGCCGATTGTAGTGGCTCAAATGGAGGCCCTTTGAGGGCCCTGAGGACCGTTGATAAGTCCCAGGAGGGCACTGTAGGGGGGCCTGGAGGGTTAAGCTTCCTTGCTCCCCTTAGGAAGCGGACAATCATGTCGCTTCTCCCTATCAACTGGCCGGCCACCGGGGAATGGAATGTTGGCCTATTGGTGCCCCAGCAAGAACCATTCATCCGGGTGACTGCGTCTGGACTCTTCAGGCGAGGGCCAGTCGAGACCGAGCTCCTCGACCGCTTTGGAAAGGACGCGGATAAGTTCGGCGTCCAGTCCAGCTCTGGAGTCACTGTGTTGTTTAGACAGCAAGGGGACGGGGTCTTCCACTGAGCCCGACCAATCCTCAGCGTCTGAAGCTGACAGAAATGACAGAGAGTCATCAAGAGGATCCTTCCCGGATCCGCCGAACGAGACGACGCCACTCGCTTCACACGAGGGGCGCTGGTCCGAACCGGAGAACAGCATAGGTGAACTCTCTCCATGTGGAGACAGTGAGGCATGCGGGGTCTGCGCCGGCGTGAGCTCACTAGTCTCCATATACTCAGCCCTCTGACTCCGCCATATTTCCCTTTGATGCTCGAGAGAAAAAAGAAACGGGAGAGCGCGAGGGGCAGAGTCTCAGAGCGCGATTCGAGAGCGGAGAGATGAGAGCGGCATACTCTTGCAGAGAGAGCAGCTCGTCTCAGTCAGAGCGGCGTCCGCGTGGGCTTTTCCCAGGCAGGCGACACACTCGCTGTGTCTGTCCTCATCATGCAGAGGGGCTCTGTATTTGAATCAACGCTTCTGCTCTTTTAGAAAAAATACCACCTTACGGATACAGCCCGCTGGCTTGGCTCTGCTGTTCACGGCGAAGAAGGCGAAGGCTTCTAGCCGAGCAGTTCTTTGAGGTCCGTAGATCGTCGCTGAAGGAGATGAATCTGAATCTATGGTAAAATCGAGCGTCTTTTATAGGCAGATACCCCGCCCATTCTGGCGGGCTCTGCACTCAGCTCAGGAGGCTTTGCACCGATTGGTTTGCGCAGTTACGCCGCTCTGCCATAGGTTCGTGCAATTACCACTGACCAGCCAATAGCATGCGAGTAGTGTCTGGACTGTTATGGCTGTGAAGTAGCACTGCGTTATTATACAAAAGGCTTCAGTATTCGGAGAAAAAGGAGTTGTCCCCCTAGCGTATAGCTATGCAATACGACTGACCGTTCGAAAGGGAACTGATAAACAGCTTGAATGTTCGATCTCTACATGTAGGCGGGAATGTAATGCTCATTTTACGCTGATTGGACAACCGAAGATCAAACTGTACCATCATCAGTTGTTCCTCAGTCCTGCGCAACAGAATTATAGTCCTCTGCTGCTACAGTTGTACGGATTCTTAAAGTGTTGATTGCAACTACATTTTATTTATCCACCTGTTTTATTTAGCTGACCAAATCTTAAAATCTGTGTGAATGCACAACGGTTCTAGGTCACTAGATGCGTTTATCTGCAGTTTATTCAACTTATTATCTGCAGTCTATTCAACATTGCAACTTATTTGAACTGTATGAATTAGGACAACTACTCACCTTGATGTTGTTTTAAAGCCTTATTACTTTCTTTTTCCGGAACACAAAAAATAAATTAAATTAAATTAAACAAAAAATGGTGACGTTCATTAAGCTGTTTTTTTTAAGTGGATGCAAACGTGTCATAAAATAATCCTATGGAACTCGTTCCGTATATTCCAAGTTTTTCTGAAGGTATACTGTAGGATTTGGCAAGAAACAAACCGAAAATGTAATTTATTGTTAAGTGGAAAGTTTGCCTTTGCAGCTCTGTGTACATTCATGCGAGTGTGCAGTACACAAGCGCATCATTTTGAAATATTAATTTTAATCAATATTAATAAAACACAAGGCCTACGGTATAAACCTCAGAAGAGAATGTACCGTAATGGTCAGAATTACAGCACCCTTGGTAAATATGAGCAAAGAAGCAAAGAAGGCTATGAAAATGAATGTGCATTGCTTTTGCTTTTGATCTTTCATTTAAAAAAATCTAACCTTTCATTAAAGTAAAACCGGGGGAGGTCTCATTATGAAATAAATGTTTCTCTCCAATACACATTTGCCACAATTATTGGCACTCAATACTTTTTGCAACCTCCATTTGCCAAGATAACAGCTCTGAGCCTTCTCCTATAATGCCATTCCTCCATACAGAATCTCTCCAGATCCTTCAGATTCACAAGTCCATGTTGATACACTCTCCTCTTCAGTTCACCCCACACATTTTTCTATAGGGTTCAGGTCAGGGGACTGGACAGTTTTTCTACATTCAATATTAAATAAATACAAAAACAAATGAACGAATGATACACAGATTCCAAGGCAAAAAAAAAAAAATTCACATCAAGTGTTCCATCTAATATTTATATTCTATTTTACATTATTTATATTTTACTTTATTTAGGGTTTGTTCTGCATTGTGTACAGAGAGATTATATTCAGGTTATTTTTACTTATGTCTACATGAAATTTCCATTGACAGCATCTCCGTTGTTACACAACTTACAAACGTACAGGTCGATGCCAGAGAGTCTAAGAGCATCATCACCATATAATGCACTGTAACCATACCCATGTGTTACGTGTGTGTGTGTCTGTGAGACATTAATAGCTCGCCTGCTGATATATCTGGCTTTCTTTCCATCACACTGTGTGTCGTCGCACCACCTGATTCCTCTTTGGGTTGGAAGGGGGGGCGGGGTGTAGTTTAAGATCCCCTACCCCACCCAGCTCATCCAGCAAGCTGACAAATTCTTCTATGGCATCCTTGGGTGTGTGTGTACTTTGGCAAGTGGGATCCCTTGTGACTGTTTCTTGAGTCCAGTACTCACAGAATGTGCCAAGGGTTTGCCCTGCCTCGAGGGGAAGAGGTGACCCCGTAACATCTCTCACTGACACACACACACATAAAGGCAGCAGCTTTAAATTACCAAGCACACTCTAATCCTCATCTTACTGATGTTATACTGCTCACACAGTCTTTTGATGTTAATAAAGTGAAGGAATACATTTCTAAATATGAATTAATTATTTGATAAATCACTTTTCAAATGATCCAACATATTTAGTTTTCATGTTTAATGTCAGTTAAATGTAATAAAATAATACATTACTAAATATTTTTTTAAACAACTATTTAATTTAATAACATTGGCTTTTTCTTTATTTATTTGTATGGATAAAGAAAAGCAAGTTGTAAGGGCAAAATAAAAATATTTTAAAATTCATATTTATATACGTATTATACAAATTTGTACCATATATATATATATTTGAAAATATCTATTTGTCATTTTGAAAAGTAATTTAATTTATATTTTTCTTTTTTATTGTCATGTATATGTATGTTTGTAATATACTGTATATATATAATTAAATGTATGTGTTTATATTTATTTATATGTAAATGTTTATTCATATGTATCTATTACTTTTTAATATATCATTGATTTTATTTCTACATTTTATTTTTTTGTGGATTCCATTCAATGGACAATGCATTTGGTCATTTTTTCACTCTAATTTAAAGTACAGATAGTACTTTTTAGCTATGCAATGTTACATTCTCATCTGAGAAGTCCTAAACTTTCTTTTAAAATTTTATTTCTATGTAATATAATAGGTATTTGTGACTAGAAAGGGCTCTGAAGTGGTACATTCAGAATCGCTGCACACTTGAGAGAACAAGGTAGTGTTGGGTTAAAAGTTATCTGTGAGTTTTACATTTCATAATCTTCCCCAAAATCTCCATTATAAAATACCCTCCTTTTTCATCTTACTAAGCTAAAGGAAATGTAGTATAATAAATAACGCTTATAGCTGTATCAGAGCTGCATGTTTACATGGACATATATTTAGTTTGCATGTGTGTCTGAGTTACGCAATATGACACAAGTGTTCCGTCATGAGGTGGCGGTTTTGTGGACGCTCCTGCCCGGTCCAGAAAACACTGTGGGCTATTGCTTTGGGATGTTTTTCACATCCAAGTTCATCGTGAGTTCAGCTCCCAAGAGAGGTGTGAGTGTATCCGTATGTGTAAGAGGGGTCTCTATTCCCCAGACGTCGGTGAAACGTATCACTAACACTGGTATAACGCTAGCCAAACTCTTTCCCGGGTTTTATTTTTAACTCCGCCGCTGAGACAAAGAGTCCAGTCAGTACTGCCTCTGAGAACCAGGCCACAGGAGCCCAACCAAGTCTGGCTGCGTCACACGCTCCTGTGTGTGTGTGTCTCTCTTTCTCTCTCTCTGTGTGTCCCGCGCAAGAGCAGACGTGCAAACGGGCCAGAGCGGAGGAGTGGAAAGAGAGAGAGAAAGAGGCCTGGCGTGGAGTCATCGCTGTGGTGAGAGCATCAGGGGCAGTGGGCCATCGTGATGATGTCATAGAAGGAGGAAGTGGTTTGAGTTGTGTGATATAAGAGGGGGGAAGTTTTCGCCAAACACAAATGGCAGACCGTGCAACATTAAAAATGCTTGCCACCATTTCAAAGGTCCCGTCTCAATACGTAAAAGTAGGGGACCTTTAGGACCGAACGTCTTATTCTTCTTTGAGAGGAACTTGCATACATCTCATTACGTAACTCACCAGATCCAACGCGCAAAACACGCACTAATACAGGGTTCTTGTTTGCCGAACCCCATAATCCCCTCTGGTTACCGGTTTCCCCCTGCCAACTACGCCCTCACTCTTTCTTTCCTTTCTTTAATTTTTTTCCCTCTTTTTCACTTTTTTTCCACCTCATAGTGACGCACTCTTCACATAATGAAACTGTTAAACAAGGAGACAGGCTCTCTCTCTTTCAGGGTGAGTAAAATGATAGTGCTTCTCTGTATTTGTGGCTGGCTGCATTCAGAGGGAGACTATTTTTAGTCTTGGCGGAGCTGTTTGGAGGCGCTACTTGTGTCATCAGCAGCACCATGCCACGCGCTTGCCATCATATGGGCAGTATTTTTACACAGGGAGAGAACACTTGAGAGAACACTTGCAAACTCTGAAACTCATGCTCAAGCTTATAAATGAACATGCATGTGCAAACCAACAAGGACATCAGCACCTGAGCCAGAGGGCAAGAGGAGTATAACCTGTGTTGGCCCCATCCTTTCCCTCTCTAATAATGTGATAACAAATACCAGTTTGCAATATCAAGCAGCATAATGGACTGTTTTTGTATAGACAAAATATCTGGAAGTGGATGATAGAGGAAGCCTTGCATACTCAAGGTAAAAAATGGCTTGGTCTGCTCTTACAATCAAAAATAAAGTGGATATGGATCTTCTGAGCATCTTTTTGACTAACAATCTAATCTGTGTCTGTTCTACCACCTATTAATAGTCTGTTATGTATTATATTAAATATTGTGTGTGTGTGTGTGTGTGTGTGTGTGTGTGTGTGTGTGTGTGTGTGTGTGTGTGTGTGTGTGTGTGTGTGTGTGTGTGTGTGTGTGTGTGTGTGTGTGTGTGTGTGTGTGTGTGTGTGTGTGTGTGTTGTGTGCGTGTGTGCGTGTGCGTGTGTTGTGTGCTGTGTGTGTGTGTGTGTGTGTGTGTGTGTGTGTGTGTGGTCTGTTCGACCCTACATTATGGAGACAGAATGTCACCACAAAGATGGCAATATCTGAAATCCAACATTTTTTGGTCCCCATGAGGAAAACAGCAAATAAATCATACTAAGTTATGTTTTTTGAAAATATAGTTTTCTGTGATGGGTAGATTTAGATGTGGGCTTAGTGTAAGGGGATAGAATATACAGTTTGTACAATATAAAATTCATTATATCTATGGAAAGTACCCGTAAAACACGAAAACAACCTGTGTGTGTGTATGTGTGTGATTATAATAATTTTGTATATTCCAGAACAAAACCCTTTCAGCCTTTGTGATACTGAAGAACAAGGGCTTGTAAAATGCTCTAAGGCCCTGTTTACACCTGGTATTAATGCCCTGTCCCAAATGACACCCTAAACACTCGTGGTCTTCCTCTGAGTCCGCACTTTCGGGACGTAACGCCGCTTTGACTGCTTGCAGTGCAGGCTCGGCAAAAGTGCGTATCGAGGACACACATCGACCTCAAAATGGGTGCTCTTGAGCAACCTTCTGTAACCTTCAATTAATAAATTGGACCCTACGGTCTCATGGACTGAGAGACATGCACACACGGGAGCCATTGTAAGTCCACAAGACCGAAAGTTCATATGAAGTGTGCCATTTGGGACAGGGCCTAAAGGGCGTTTTGGTCCGTCGGATCGAAAGTTGACGAGGCAGACAAACACCTGTATACACCGGGTGTTTAAATCCTTTTCTTGCACTTTCGAGCACTTCTTTCTTGATTTATTTGAGTGGAGAGGTCTATGTGTGGGTGAATGTATGGGTTTCATTTCTTTCGATCTAATGGATGAAATAAGCTCAAGCAATTTACACATGAACGCGACCAGAGACGACGGTAAAACATATGGAGAGCAGCAGATTTCGTTTTAGTTTTGATAGCTTCAAGACCACGCCGTGTTAGAAATCAGGAATGGTGAGAGAAACTCTGTGCTTGGTATGTTTTTTGTCTTCAAACTAAACTTTGAATTTTCAGCCGACAAAGTTAAATCCCGTCTGGCTAGCGCGCTTTCTGTAATATTAAGTGTCATCCACTTGTGATCGAATTGACAAAAAGGCTTCTTAATACCAGGTGTAAACATGGCCTTAAATGTCTTGAGTCTGTGTATGTCTGTGTCTGTGGGTATCATGTAAAAGAGACAGCCAAACATGAAAAGTACATTTGAGAGGATTTGTTTAGACAAAGAATCTTAGATTCTGATCCATTATAGATGAGTACATTACCAGAGTAACGAGCAAAACAATATCCAACACCACATGACTCTCCAAGACTATCACCGTTTCTCACCTATTTTTCCTCTGTCTCACTTTCTCTATCTCTCACACACAATTATAGGTACTGCCCACAGGGAAACACAGATGTGGCACAATGTGTAAACAACGGGGAATGGAATTAGTGCTTCCTGCTTCAATCACACACAGGCTGCTATCATAAATATAAACTTTGCAATATGCAATTCGATATCTGAATCTAAGGTCCAAGACATATTGTACTCAAGTAAATAAATGCAAACATTTTAGCTATACAAGTTAGATTTCACTGCAAATATGTGCTTTACATTTTAAGCTTTGTAAGATGCATCTCACTTAGCTTTTAAGGTATATATTTTGTAAGTTCATGCATTCCCTAGGATTTAAACCCAATAACCTAGACAAAAACCATTTTTCTCTTTCAGATTAATATCTGTCATGGTGTAACAACAGTTTGAAAAGAATCTTGCTGAGCAAGTTAGTGAAGCTTTTGGCATGTTTATAGCGAGCTTTTTACATGATTAATAACACATTTGGTTTGTCACATATTTTTGGATAAATTGCATTTACAGACTAGTGAAAGTTTGTTTCTGGCCAAAATTTGAATTCTTTTGGTGCCCACTTGTTGGACATGCTTTTGTCCTGACTGTTGTATGAATCACAGCCTTAGTTGTATTGTCAACAAGCAACAACATCACAGAGATGTGGGCTTTTACCTTCTCTTAGAAAACTCTTCCACACAAGCAAACTGTCACAGATACATGCTGCTGCATGTAAATCGAACTGAAAGATGTACAAGTACACGCTGACACTTGCTGAACTGTGTCCAGTAATCGGGATTCTTGTCCACCAAAGATTTACGGCCCATCTAAAGTAAATGTATAGTAAAGTAAATCTATGGAATGTGACATTTCATACATGACATACAGACATTATTTTTGCATGCATGTTTTTCTTTTTCAGCACACTCTGTACCTGTATTGATGCACATTTGTGGCTATGTTGGACTCTTTATTTTGAGAGTAGTGAAATAATCAGACTTGACACTCTTTTCTTCCCCTCCCAGCTCAAACTGCCTAGATCTGCTATTCATTTATGTATGTCTATTCATGCAGCAGCAGCATGTCTTACATAGCATGGCAAGCCAGACCCACATCAAGATGTTAGGTCTGGGAACTCACCATTGGCATGCCTCAATCCGAGGGGCAGGATAAACGGCTGTCTTTCAAATTCCCTCTTTTCCGTATCCGGTCGGCAAAACTCCAAACACATCTTCCTTTTTTAAAGAATGACTTAAGTGCCGTTCTTTCTCAAAGAAAATCTTAACTCCAAGTCCTCCAGAGTCACAACCAAAGCCGATTCGAAAGACCGCTGTTCGCCAGCAGCAGCGGACATCTAGGTGTCTTGACACCTCAGTAATTTCTTGCTAGTATTGAGAATCAAACCCGCAACCTTTGGGTTTCCAGTCTGACTCAAACCATTAGGCCACAACTGCCCCCATAACTGTAGCTGCAGTGATGCTGTATCTTTTAGTATCCCGAGCAGGTGTGATGCTAGTGGTGCACAAATTATGCACTTCAGCTTTAATGTCATTTCACATTCTGGCAGAATCACATACAGTAAATGCTCACAATCATGTTTCTTAAAAACTGTGTACTTTTGGTGAAATGCTAGCAAAACAACATGTAAATCTGAGGTGTTTTGTGGCTTTCACGCAGGCTGAGGTCATTTGTAATGGCTGTCAAAAGAAAGACTGAAAGCCAAAAAAAAATAAAAAATAACAATGAGAAAACTCTCAGGCCAAGGAGACTTCCTGTTGTCAGATGGACATCTGCCCAGATTGTGGTCTACAGGGCGTCACTGCAGTGGCCTAGTGAACGTGTGCTGTATGTGAGCAAGTTGCTGTGATGCTGCGATGACGTGCTCCCTCCTGGTCTGAAGGAGGGTGTTGACGGGGTAAAATCAAGTCGGCTGATGCACGTCAGAAAACGTTATTATTCAGCTGCCTTCTCAGCGAAGTCTACGTGCTGCAGTAAGCATGTGTGTATGTTTGTGCGTAGTCTGCGTACATGTCTTTTTGACTGTTTATTTGCGAGAGTCTGATTTTTCCCATTTGTCTCACAGAGATCTGAGACAGCTGCTGTAGGTGGAGCTTGTTGACCAGCACAGCTGTGACCTCATAGGCCAGCGTCGTCTCTCTGACAAAGACGCAAACAGACACACACATACACACACTATGGAGTTTCTGGCAGCGAGTGACTGCATTCCATCTGTCTCTGATGTGCAGTGGTCAAGATTTGTCTGGGTCAAAGGTCATGTGTCTGTGAAGGCGTGGTCAGCCTTGAACGCTGCTGCGATGTCATTCAGACTGGACTGTGCTGTACGGATGACATAATGACATGTGCAACCTGAACTGCATTGCAACGTAACTCTCAGGAGTGGTGCGTTATGGGATTATATGCAAGTAGGAGAATTATGTAATACATCATATTGCTCTCCCACAACTGGAGAGCCACAGTTATTCCGAGAACTGTATGATGTTTGGAAAAAGTTGGAACTTTCTGCATGTGATTAAATGTTCATGTTCTTGTTAGGTGATGATTTATTATGAATATGCTTCCAATTAATAGCATAATTATTTATTAACTTGCCGTTAGCCATCAAGCAAAGATTGACAGAAAGGCAGCAAAACGTTATATTTCCAAGCGTGCGCTGTAAACAATTTCGTTATAATGTTCATTCTTTTTAACACTTTTCACTGTTCATCATTATATAAAACAACATGGTCACATTTTAGATTAGAGTCCAATTCTCACTATTAACTCACTATTAACTACTTTTGCCTCAATAAACTCCTAATTACTGCTTATTATTAGTAAGGTAGTTGTTAAGTTAAGGTATTGGGTAGGATTAAGGGATGTATGATCATCCACAATTAGGCATTAATATGTGCTTTATACTGATGCAAGTACTAAGTACTGATAAACAACTAATATTCTAGTAATATGAATGCTAAGCTTGAAGAATTGGACCCTAAACTAAAGCGTTACCAGCAACATCATTGTTTGCATCCATTTAACTTGTCACAATACTTCTACTTGAGTGTTGAGTCTTCTACTTGAGTAATTCAATTGAAACTAGTGGCAGTATTGTAATCTTTTATATTAATTTATTAGCTTATTGCTATCCTGAACAAACTAATAATGTTTTTACAGCACTTTTTCAGTTAATGTTAATTTTTACATATACATTTTTAACATTTCAAGTTGTGTAAATTATTATTTGTTCATTTATTATGAACGGACATGAACTAATCAATTGAATATTAATCAATTAAACCTTATTGTTATTTATTTATTTGTTTTCCTTTAAAAACTCAGTTTTTTTAATACTAGTGAGTTTTTTTCTTTAATGGAATGTTGGAATTATGTGGGCCTGTCAATTCAAGGAAAATCTTTGGTTACCCTGGTAATTTTTAAAGGGTGGTTTTACAGGTTTTTAATTTTTAAGAAAGTACTGTTAGCTTTAAGTGATCAGACATTGCTCCACACTGATTTAATTACAATAAGGATGTTTACTTAAGGTTTCAGTGAAATGTTCAGGGAAAAAAGGTGAATTGTAAATAGAGTAACGAGGTATGTGTCCCACGTGGCGAATTTGCGTTTCCAACTTGAAGTCAATGCAAAATATGTGTGGGGAAAAGTTTTGCCCTCAAATGGAATTCCCCATTGAGTGGATTCCTATTGAAATGACTGGATTTCACCTGTGAAAGTTTGTCAAATAACAGTAAATGTGACCGCACCGAACTGCTAATTGCATTTTGTAATGATGCACATATTTATGGAACCGTGTGGAAACCTGAGGAGAACAAAAGTTTGCTTAATCCTTCATATCAAATACACAAACACATTACACATTCATCAACAAATTAAAGTGCTGTTGTGTCTTATGTTACCGCCATTGTATGGTCCCCCCATATTTGTTTACTAAAATGTAACAGATACTGCAAATCAAGATAGCGAGGATATACCTTCTCACCAGGCCTTTAGATAATCTCACTTTTGTGCATGTGGGTACGTGTGTGTGCGCGTGTGTTCGCCGGACTCATGCTCATTGGTGCAAAGCCCAATTGTTGTCCCGGGTCTGTGTGTGTGTGTGTGTTGTGCTGCTGCGCTCTTTCCATGTTATCCTGTATGTGATGCATATTTTATAGGCGGGGAGACCCCAGCGTGAGGTGACATGTTCCGGACGCATGCACTGATAAACCCAGGACAACCGCCAGCTTTCCACACGAGCATCAGCATAGAATCACACACTCTACACACTATCCTGTTGTTTTTGAGTTTGTTTTCCTATAACTGTGTGCACAATGGACTAGGTTATGAAAATATGTAGGCCCTGCTCATCCTGAGTAGTGTGTGTGCATTGATTGTGATTTGCACGCAGGGCAGAAGAGTGAGAGAATGTGTAGCAGCAGTCAGACAGGTCTAGCATGTCATCTGTGTCTCTTAATGTTCCCAGCCAAGTTCCTTCACGTGCAGGAATGCGCTTCTGTGTGAGGGGGTCTCTGTGATATTCAAGGCTGTGTACTTTTGATGATATAGTCCCTCTGCAGGCCAGAACATAATTAAATTAGATCAGAATTTATTCAATTAGGCCTAAGTCTTCCCAAGCAATTAAAAAATGTCTTCTGTAGAGGAACAAAGGTTGGAGAGTGCAGCTTCAGGTGAGCGTACCTACAGACAATCTGATATGTTGTTATGACATATTAAAGGGATAGTTCACTCAAAAATGTTTTAACTTAAACATTCTGTCATCATTTACTCAACCGCATGACATACCAAACCTGTTTGACTGTACACTAAAAAAATAAAAACCTTGGATTAACTTAAAAAAAAATTAAGTAATCAAACACACAAAATATTTGACATTGACTCAAAGTAAATCATTTAATTTAGTTTAACCTGAAAAGTTTAAATCCATGCAACCACTTTTTAAGGTTTTAGGTTGGAAAAAACGAATTATTTTAAGTTAAATCAAACTAATATTTAAAGGTCAGATTAAATTAATAATTTTAGGTTGTCTCAAATCAAAAAATAACAGTTGTCATTATTTGAAATGTATAATAAAAAAATGCTTTTAATACATTTTGATCAATGACTACTCAGAACACTTTCCTTTAGAACACATTTATATTTATTGTTCAATAAACTGACAACATTGGTCATCTGTTTCAAATATATGAAGGGTAACAGTCTGCTTCACACAAAAATACTTTGAGCCCACAAAGTGGGCTTGAATTATTACATAATTCAAATCATCACTTGATGACATCACATTAGTAGTAGGAAGGTTTGTCCTGACATAACACATTTCACCATAAAACATCCTAAAATACAATTAAATGTTATGACTGTATTGTATACCCGTTTCAAATGTATATGATGATGAACAGTCTCTTTCAGCTGAACACCATGAGACAAATCCTGGAACTGCTCCTAAGACAGTGAACAGTGGAAGGTCCTAAGACACTGAGAGTTTCTGAGAGCTGTATGATTACATTTAAATACAACTAATTTATATGTAATAGCTCAAACAAAACTCTGAGCCCACAGCCCAAAGTCTGAACTCTTTCGTACAAATCTGCACATACGCTGAAAACACTGCAATCAGTCTCTCCAGTTGTCCTTAACACTTGGCCTACTTCGGCCTTTGAGGCTTGTAGCCATCGAACTTGGGCAGCCACATTTGTAAATGCTGCAGTGATAATGCAGCCTTGTAAGTGCAACATCTTACAAAAGGATCCAAAGTCTTGAAAGTAATTTCTAAACATTTCAGAACACAGCTTACTTTGCCTTTGAGGCTGCACAAAAGAAGATATTTTGAAGAGTTTTTTTAACTGTTTTTACTGACAAAATACCACTTAGGCTATGACTACATTTGAAAATGATGTCCACAATAAAACTTTACTCCACTTACTGCATGCACCATACCGAGAGACCAGATTTATTAAAGTTATTACACTATTCTTCTGCCATAATCATTTTATTAGTAAAATATACCACCACTTGGTGTGTCCATGACTCAAACGCCATTCAAGGTCTAAAACGCAATTGACCTTACACTGAAATGCATAAGATCAATAAGTTATGACAAAATATGTTTTTACATTTCTTTAAGACATCAAAACAGATTAGGCAATTTTCACCTTTTTTATAAGTCATACAAGATTCAACTTGTTTTTTTTAAGACAGTTTAATGTAATTTAAGTTTATATGACTGATATGTTGATTGTACTAAAAAATATAAGGCAGCAACTTTTTTTTACAGTGCATGATTTGCCACAGGACATCAATTGCAGGTACATTTTCTGTCATCTTTGCAGGATTGTAATGTAAAGATTGTAAAAATGAACATTTATCTTTCGCAACACTGTGAAAGTGAAACGCGTATGGTGATTTAAAACATCCGGACACACATGATTCATGTAAAACAATTTAGTTCTAAGGAATTGAGAAACTGGCTGCACATGTTTACTGTAGTATGCTGATTAATGCATTAATGTCAGTGTGAGACTAAATCAAACTGTTTTGTAGGAAGAGAGATATTATTCTGCTTTAGTTGAGACCCTTTCTTTTGTCCACAGGGAAACAAACCACGAAACGTCTTTAACCTAAAAATATATTAATATGTAATAATCTCCACTACAACCTGTTCTCTGAAAAGCTCAATTATGCATCAAGGGCCAACACACACACAAACACACACAGACACACACACACAACTCCTTAGCCAGTTAAGCACGCTCACTAGCATATTCAAAAACAAATATTATCAGCTGCTTCTCTAATGTGCACATTCAGAAGAAACAAACACATACATTAGTTATTCACCCCATTCCTTCTCTGCTCAAGGCCATCAATCTTTTAAAAGAACAAATATCTGTGCGCTAAATCGGCGAATTTGCATTTTTCTTTGGTGCATGAATCATTCAGGAGCCCTGCGTGCAGCCGTGGCTGGATGGTCGCTCAGTGTACCCCTCCCTTTCCTCGCCCCAGAGCCTCCACCGATGCCTACAGTCAAGACATCAAAGTCATCCACCTCACCTGACCGACCACACCTCTCAGAACCGTTTTATTTTAGCCCTGAAAACAACATTCTGTACTTGAATTATAATGGGCCTAATTCAGAGATCAAGGTTAATTGCAGCAAATTACTTCTCCTTTGATTAGCAAGGCTCTGCCTGCTTTAGAGGTTAAAACTGAAAGTATATTATTTGAAATGTGAATATTTTATTATATCCATAAAACAAGACTGCTTCTGATCTAAAACAAAATGAGTAGATTATTAGGAAATATATATTAATGTGTGAATGACTTTAGCAATGCAATCTTAAACTATTACTAGTTGATTATTAGCTGTCACAGACACACACTCACTCACATACACACTGAAAGTGTTGAAGTGCAAATGTCTGTCACATTGCAAAGTCACAAATTGAAGTAGAAAACAAGTCATTTTGGGCACTTGGTTTCAACAAATGCTATTTTTGCAGTGAGGAGGAAGTCCGAAACGCAAGTTGACTGTTGCGCCGCATCTCGCACTGAAGACCCTGTCTTCTTTTCCATTCATCAGCACTGCGGCTCTGCATTTATTCTGTTGCCATATGGTAACTGCAATACTGTAGTAACTGTTATGTGTCTCATGTTTTTAAGATCATCCCTGTCACTCAGAATTTTTTTTAATCTAAAATGAAACTAAACATACAGGCAGATAAAAACAGCTCAGTGTTTACAGGTAATTTCCATGATTGACAAGAGTTTACCGGTTGTTCCTATGTAATTCACTGCAGATAAAAGTGTACTATGTCTACAGGGCATTTCAAATAAAATAGTGAAGTTTGATGTTAGGATGTCCCAGAGGGGACAGTTAGTTAATTTGCTTGGAAGGTAAGGCTGCTTCCGTCCTCCCGTACTTTCCTCGACTCTCTGAGATTTTTAAGAAAAGCTATAAAGAAATCAACAATCATGTTGAAGATGCCATTGAGTACAGCCTCTCAGAATACTAGTGAACCATGTCAAAAGCTCTAGAGAACACTGGCTTGTATGGAAGGGTTGAACTAAAGAACCAGAAACTCCAAAAGAACCAAACGGAAAGCTTGTTTGGAGTTTGCCAGAAGGCATTAGTGACCCGGTTGGGATGTGGGAAAAGATTTTGTGGTTAAATTCACAGCAATACTGTATATTTGGGGAAAATCTAATAATGCTTTGACTTAGAAAGCACCATTGCTACAGTGTATGATGGTGGTAGGATCATATTGTGGTGAGGCTTTTCATCAAGAGAGACTGGAAATCTTTTTTAAAAACAGCAGAAAGAATGTATGGTGTGCATTGCAGGGTAATACTGTAAGAGTCTAAAAAACTGAATCTTTGAAGAAAGTCTTTCAGGATAGTGATCCCAAAGCCCTGCAGTGCAAGTCAGTGCTCTGATCTTAATCCAACATTGTGGCTGACAATCATAATTTAAGTATAGTCTGAAGAACATGCCCAGATTAATGGGCCAGAAGCAAAGCTGGTTCAAAGTCTGCAAAACTGTTTCTACAAAATATTAAACTTTGTAGACTGAATAATTCAGAATGTGTGTGAGAAGATGTTCCACCCCTCATTATAGACTCAGTCTTGTATGCAAATTGGTCAGTCAGGTCTACTGACATTTTTAGAGTAGCAGTTACCTTTACTGACCAAGGGTTTTTGGAATAGTTGTTTTCAGTTTTTGTTCAAGATACTTTCACGTTTGTTCTGCAGCACAATTTAAATACAGTCATACCTCTAGCGTCCATTCTGAAGCAGTTGTGCTTCTAAAAATGTATTTGAACAGCAAGTTTCTAAATAAAGACTACAACTACCAAGGATGAGTTTACATACTTGATGGACCCGATAACTGCCAGATTTTGCTTAGTTTGCAAACTGCTTATGTTTGTGAAAAACACAACAGCTTCTAAATTCATATTTGAGTCACAATGACGGAATTCAGTCATATATGATTTAAAAACAAAATGTGAAGGTTTTCATAGACTTAAAAAAACTGGAAAGTATTCCAAACTTACAGTTAACATTCAAAAATACAGTAAAAGCAGTGATATTGTTAAATATTTAAAATAACTTTTAAAATAACTATTTACTATTTGAATATATTTTAAAAATGTAATTTATACATGTGATGGCAAAGCTGAATTTTCAGCATCATTACTCCAGTTTTCAATGTCTCATGATCCTTCAGAAATCATTCTGATGCTGATTTGTTGCTCAAGAACATTTCAGTTACACTTTATTTTAAGGTGTTCTTGTTACAGTGAAATTATACATTTAAGTATTGATTAATTAGCTACATGTACTTACTATAGGGCTAGGATTAGGGTTTTGTTTAACATTAGTTGCATGAAATTATGCATAATTTTGATTATTTTTTCATTTAGAAAAGCAGTTTTTATTTGAATTACAAATCTTGGAAACACTTTACAATACAATACGGTTGCATTAGTTAGTTAGCTACTTTGACAGTTTATTAATACATTATTAAAATCAAAAGTTGTATTTGTTAACATTAGTTAATGCTCCGTGAACTAACATGAACAATCAACGAACAGCTGGATTTCTATTAAATAGAGCTTGAGTGATTTAATGGAATTCAAGCATAGTTCAGGCAGACCACTGATCGCTACACAATATCAGCTGAAACAAAACAAACTAATGCTCAGCTGATTTGTTACTCCACCTACTCTAATCAACTATAGTATTTAAGCTCATTCAACGAATGCTCTGCAGTCTGTCGCACAGACATTTACACCCACCTCCACCCCTTCACCTCCTAGCATCTTCATGAGCAGTGGATTCTGTATAGAAAATTTATGTACGTAATCATTGTATCTCCTTCTGTACAAATATGCTAAGAAACATTTGGTTATTAAAAGGCTTGGGGGATTTGTGTCTCAAGGATGTATCTCAAGCTGTCTATGGCAGCTCGAGCACCTTAGAGTCTAAGCCTCTCGCCAAATCCAAAGATTGTCAGTAACTTTCATTCTCAAAGTGGTCCTGACTGAACTAACATTAAGTAAGGGATAATGTACATCTAGCCAGTTGGAGTTAGCCTGAAGGGGTTTATTCTACGATAACAACTGGCTGAATGTACATTATCCCGCTTATTATACGGCTGTCTTGCCACATAAATAATTAGACACAAAATATTGACTTGATTTGAAATATTTAATTAGGTCTTAAAACACTAAGCTTTCGTGGAGAAAGCAGTTGCTTGAAAGCCAAGTTCAAGCTAGACAGACATTTAAGGGATACGGTACAGTCATACCACTTATTACAAGGCATTTCACCACATAAATAATTATGGGGATAAGAGATATTGATCTGAGATTAATTTGTTTTAAAATCTCACCTGTTTGTTATAATCCATTACCGTGTACAAAACAATCGTTGTAAAATGGCAGCAGCTGCGTTTGTTTGAGACGAGAGAGCGAGTCTGCGATACCCGGATGACATAATTAAATAACTGTATACAAAATATTGATTTGAATTGTAATATTTTATTAGATCACTAATCGTCCACAAAGAAAAACTCTTCCTAGCAAGCGTATAGCGCTGACTTCAGTTACCCGGATGAGCCTGTGTTTTAGTTTTTAGCGGTTGTTATCGGGGAATAACATACCGCTGGATGGCGCGATTGACCAATCAGAATCAAGCATTTCACAGAGCCGTGTAATAACACGGATTAATTAATACTGTAACAAATGTATTGCTCATTGTAAGTTCATGTTAATTAATACATGAACTAATGTTAACAAATAAGACCATATTGTAAAGTGATACCCAAATCTTTTGTAATATTATAAATTAATTTACTGTTACTGTCACTTTACAGTGTTGATTCAGTACATTAGAACTGAATCCACACTGAACTGACTTCAGCTGAACAATAACACTATTTTCTTTTAGACCTGCTGCACAGCCAAAATGATCTCTGTTTGCACCATTGAATAATTTCAATTTAATGCATTTTGATAAAATTATTAATTTCTTTAATAAAAAAGTCAAAACTTTCTGGACAAATTAAATCATTGACATGTTCATCTTATAAGAATTCAACCGAGACCATGTCTGATTTCTCCGGCTACGCTTTGACTCTGCTGACTATGGATGAATCAAACAGATTTTCCATGACACAAAATTAAGCGTGTCCTTTCATCTGCTCTTGTGAGCGACTGAAGACCTAGATAAACACTCAAAACACAAGACACACGTCAAGTCAAGTCAAGTCATCCTCATTTATATAGCGCTTTTAACAATGTAGATTGTTTCAAAGCAGCTTTACAGAGATAAACATATAATTTAAGGTAACAGAGATTGGTTTGGTTTTATAGTGGTTCTTGAAAAATGTTTTTTCCAGCTAAAGTTAGTTTTGATTGATTCACTTCTGTCTAAATGATCATTTGTTATTAAATTAGGGGCCGCTAAGACGACACCGTTCTCTCTAAACAGACTTTGAACCTGAACCTGTGTTAGACGCTGATGGCGTTTACATGTGCATTAAGAATTGATTCTATAGTTATGTGCGTTTGAATATATGTGCGCAGGTTTGTAATTCCTTACAAACCATGCCTAAACAAACTACTTGTCTTGTCTACAAATTTTGATGCAGAATTTTATTTTATCTTATCACTTTGGTTAGGTACGCGAACCGAAAAATTCCACAACGCTTTATCTGTAGAGTGGTATAGGGATCCTCCATAGGGAGAGGCTAGTTGGCACTTCAGCACTGCATTGTCATCAGGTCCAGGCGAAAGTCCTTCGTCAGATCTGGAAACGGCCTGGATCCGGCAGGCTGCGGGAAAACTTTGGGATAAACAAAGACACTAAAATTAGCGTAGATGCCATTGTTCTTATGATGTAACGAGTACATCAGGATTTAAGGGAAGTGTTCCCAGTTTTGGCTGACCTAATCTAAGCAGCCTAATATTGAATTATAGAAGTCTATAGAGTGTTATGTGAATGCTAGGTCAAAGAGATGTGTTTTTAGTCTAGCTTTGAACTGACAGACTGTGTCTGCTTCCCGGACAATGTTAGGAAGATTGTTCCAAAGTTTTGGTGCTAAATAGGAAAAGGATCTACCCGCCAGCAGTCGATTTATATATTCTAGGTATTATCAACTGGCCAGAACTTTGAGATCGCAATAGACGTGAAGGACTATAATGCGTTAAAGGGTTAGTTCACCCAAAAATGAAAATTAAGTCATTAATTACTCACCCCCATGCTGTACCAACCCCGTAAGACCTTCGTTCATCTTCGGAACACAAATGAAGATATTTTTGATTAAATCTGAGAGGTGGATCACTGCTACATAGGCTGCCAGAGGGAATGAAACTTGACGGCCCAGAAAGTCATTAAAGAACATGTTTAAATAATCCATGTGCCTACAGTGGCTCAACTATAAGTTTATCAAGCGACGAGACTACTTTTTTCCCGAAAAAAAAAACATAATAACGACTTTATTCGACTATTCCTTTTCATTCCTTGTGGGCCTGAGACGAGAGTTCAAGAGATTTCCACGACGCATGCGCGAGAACTGAACAAGAAGTATTAGAAGAAGAACGTTCTCTCCTCAGTTCTCGCGCATGCGTCGTGGAAATCTCTTGAACTCTCGTCTCAGGCCCACAAGGAAGAAAAGGAATAGTCGAATAAAGTCGTTATTATGTTTTTTTTTTCGGGAAAAAAGTATTCTCGTCGCTTGATAAACTTATAGTTGAGCCACTGTAGGCACATGGAATATTTAAACATTTTCTTTAATGACTTTCTGGGCCGTCAAGTTTCATTCCCTCTGGCAGCCTATGTAGCAGTGATCCACCTCTCAGATTTAATCAAAAATATCTTCATTTGTGTTCCGAAGATGAACGAAGGTCTTACGGGGTTGGTACAGCATGGGGATGAGTAATTAATGACTTAATTTTCATTTTTGGGTGAACTAACCCTTTAAGAGCTCGCTCAAGTACTGGGGAGCTAAACCGTTTAGTGCTTTGTAAGTAATCAGCAATATTTTACAATTTATACGATGTTTAATAGGGAGCCAATGCAGTGTTGACAGAACCGGGCTAATATGGTCGTACTTCCTGGTTCTGGTAAGAACTCTAGCGGCTGCGTTTTGAACTAGCTGTAGTTTGTTTATTAAGCGTGCAGGGCAACCACCCAGTAGAGCATTACAATAATCTAGCCTTGATGTCATGAATGCATGAAGTAGTTGTTCCGCATTTGTCAATGAGAGCATATGACGTAATTTAGATATATTTTTAAGATGGAAAAATGCGGTTTTACAGACACTAGACACGTGACTTTCAAATGAAAGATTGGTATCAAAGAGCACACCCAGGTTCCTAACTGACGACGAGGACTTAACAGAGATAGATGGTATTCTAGGTTATTACGTGTGGAAGTTTTTTGTCCAATAATTAGAATCTCTGTTTTTCAGAATTTAGTAGTAGGAAATTACTACTATCCAATTTTTTATATCAACTATGCATTCCGATAATTTTGTGAATTGGTGAGTCTCGTTAGGTTTGGAAGAAATATAGAGCTGAGTATCATCAGCATAACAGTGAAAGCTAATTCCATGTTTCCTAATGATATCTCCTAAAGGTAGCATGTACAGAGGGAACAGCAGCAGACCCAGTACTGAGCCTTGTGGTACGCCATACTGAACTTGTGATCGATAAGACATCTCTTCATTTACTGCTACAAACTGATAGCGGTCAGATAAATATGATTTAAACCATGCTAATGCAATTCCACTAATGCCAACATAGTTTTCTAGTCTACTTAAGATACTGTTGTGGTCAATGGTGTCAAATGCAGCACTAAGATCAAGTAACACTAATGGAGAGATACAACCACGATCTTGTCATCACGAACACAAGCTTGTTCATCTAAGATCGCAGCATACACTCACCTCAATCATGTAACATTTATAGAGAGTGAAAAAAAGATCTGTTGGTACTATAAAGGTGAATGGGGGACAGATTTATTTAAATATAGCCCCCCTTTGTACGTGGTAAGCTTTCCAGAATGTGCAAGGAAAACAGACGAGGAATAAATGAGAAGAGCGACAGATGTACTGTAGTGCAGTGGACAAGGAGAGAGGAAGGACAGAGTGTGTGAGACGTGACAGGGACACCCTGGCCCTGTGTCCACCCCCTGCCCCGTGACATCACAGGGTGATGCTGGCTGGGACAGCAAGAAAACACACATGCACACTCATGCTTCCATAAGCCTTATCTCCCGGCTGTCCCTAAAGCATTACAACGGTCACGTCTGTTTAGACATGTGGAAGCTGAGAGAAAGAGAACAATTCGTTCAGTTGGAACTTGTTTAAACAGTTCTAATGCCAAATTCCTCAAATATGTTATGCAGTTCTCTTCATTTTTAAGTAATAGTTCACCCAAAAATTATTTTTTGGTAATAATTTAAATTTACTCACCCTTGTGCTCTCTAACAACAGAAAGAGACTATGAACAGGATGTGTCAAGAAATTTTTATTTTTTTTACTTTAACTGTTTATCTTGTTTTTTTGTAAATTAATATTTTAGTATTATTTATATATGTTTATATCATTGTATATTTTGAATTAGTTTTTAAATATTTTTATGTTTTCAATTTTTATTTGAATTTTAGTTTCAGTCATTTTGAATTTTGTTTTTTATATTTTTATATTAGCTTTAGTAATTTTTGTATTTAAACTTATTTCAGTTCTAATTTTTGTTTCTTAGTTTAAGGTTTTCATTATTTTTTTATTTTTTTATTACAGATTTATTTAAATTACCAAACTTAACAATAACAAAACAGCAGAAAGATGGGAAAATTATGATTATGTACAATTGTGCTATCAATTAATGATTTACAAATGCCATTGGACGACATGAAACAACACAAGCCTCACTGACTACTTTTTGTCTTCTTTTTTTTTAAAGCTTTTTTGTCTGTTTTGGGGCATGACAGCCTATCTTCAGTGAATGGAAAAGCAGCCAGGAGATTCTGTGAAATATCTCAATTTGTGTCCCAATAAAGTAAGTTAAATGGGTTTGAAACAACATGAAGGTGAGTAAACGACGAAGCAGCTTTTAATACAATTAGATCAGCAAATTACAACAAATTGGAATATATTCTTGACTAGTGACAGCTGCACCTGACCCGTGGTACAGCCTCAAAAAGCAAATTACACACTCACACATGCTCTTTCTGGCTCTACCACCCATGAAATGCACACTGGGAGTGTGTGTTGTCTTGTGAGTGCTAATCTAGGCCCTACAGAAGCATGTGTTACAATTACTGAGGTCTTTGGTGATTTAAAGCATGGGTTTATATCTTGGGCGTTTGTGTAATAGTGCTGAGTGTCTGTTACATAGTCTTGCCTTTGTCCCTCTCTCATTAGGCAAGCCCCTCTAACGTCTCACCACCTGACCCGTACTGGATGCAGTAGTGGAAAAAGCAGGCCCTAAAAATAACACTCACACACTCATCCACCTCAGGAATGGGACAGAACATATGTGCTGGTGAGAGGGGGGTTAATATTAGAAAGCACATACAGTAATAGGAAGTAATAGTAATAGGAAATAGAACATCCGCGTTGCCTGTGCCATTTTAATCTGTGACTTGGGATATCCTCGTGCCCCCCAACGTCATACGAACGTAGCGCATTCTTCAGCAGGTCACACGTTCACACATACACACATATTCCATATTCCAGCGGCAGTCACACGCGCTGTATCATCACTGCCTCCTCAGCACTCAGTACACTGCTATTTCTGTCTGTATGGACCTGGAAAAAGACAGTGGTGGACAATTCGAGAGGAAGAGAGAAAGAAAGGTAGGGGGTATTCACTCCTCGCTGCCAACGGAGTCACATTAGGCCAACTTACTGTCTGTCAGCCATCCAGAGTTACAACAGTTCCAGATGATCAGCCTGGTTTGGTTTAAACCACCATCGTGCCAGCTGACGTTTGGCCAAATGCCACTGTTCAAAATGAAGACGTGATGACACCGTTATCACTCCACATCAGATGATGATATTGAGCTCATTGGCTCGCGATCGTTTGCTTGTCTTCTGTCAGTTCTTCTGCTCTCCTGCTCACACGGTGGCCGGTTTTTTCCTCATTAATGATTTACTTATCAATACCGGCATTCACTAAACAGTTTTTTTGGTTTAGGATGTAAACCAGGCTTCTGTTTGGTTCTGTATTACAATGTTCACTTTTAGATAGTATTAACATGTGAATTCATGTGTAGGCCTGTGTAACCCTTAATTATTTGCCTTAATTAATAAATTATTATTAATTTAGTTGCCTTAATTATTACGTAAATAAATGTCATGCGTGATTGAACAAATTAAGTTATTTGGAATTGTCAAGTTCACAGAACTTAATTTTTTCAATACCCAAGAATTGTATTTACTTCATTATTTTAAGGCAACGGGTTTCCTCACTTTAAGTCAACTGATCACTTTTTACAGAGCAGAATATTCTGATTGATGAACATATTTTACTATATAATTAATATATATTTATAATTTCTTTTACTTCAGATGTGAATGAGATTTTATAGTTTGAATGTGATGCAATAAAAACACGTAGTACCGCAATGCTTTTTTCTGTTGCAAACACAACGTACAACGCAGCCAGTGTAGAATTATTACCAAACAAATAACTCTTATTAGATGGTTCTTTTTAGTAATTCAAATAACATACAGCATGAGTGTAGTCCGATTGACGAACAAATTATTCTTATAAGCCCATTCTACATACAGCGCAGTGTCTGATTACCCAACCTGATCTCATGGGAAATTGTAAAAAAGTTACACAGTGGTGATTTTATATGAATCTGTATGATATGAGTACAAAAAATATTTTGATTATTAAAAAGAAGTAAACATGAAGGTTCCCTAACCCCACCCCTAAAACATATTACTGGGGCATAAGCAGATCATTCAAAAACATACAAATGAGATCATACAAATTCAAACAAAATTAGACACCAATTCGCCAAAACATAAAATTGCCATAACAGTAGCTGGTGGAAAGACTCCAAACCATTTTAATGAATCAATAAAAAAAGTCTACTTCACGAACAAATGACTCTTAAGAGCCAACGGTTTTAATGAATAGTTCAGTCAATTAGTTTAAAAAGACTGGAAGTTATCAGATTTAATCAGTATCATGAATCCTTTACTTAATTGAATCAGTCAGAGCGGTTACTGAATCAGCATCTGACTCACTGAACTGAATATGTATCAAAATGTCAAAATGAAGAAAGATTTCTCATATTATATATAAGCATTTTCAGCAATGGTACTGTGTGTGTGTGTGTGTGTGTGTGTGTGTGTGTGTGTGTGTGTGTGTGTGTGTGTGTGTGTGTGTGTGTGTGTGTGTGTGTGTGTGTGTGTGTGTGTGTGTGAGCGTGCATGCGTGCGTGCGTGCGTGTGTGTGTGTGTGTGTCTCAAAGGACCTCAGTAACTTGGTGTAGCCTTAGTGTAGGATCAATGGCGGCTGTCTCTCCATTCCACGCTTTATCAACCATATGATCCATTAAAACCAGGCACTCTACTAGCACGCTTCCCTACACACACACACTACCATCCTGAATCTGCTGCTCTTTTCCCGCCATTCCACACCAGTTGTCTGCTCTGGCTCCCTGAGGAGAGTAGGCAATTCCAATACGGCTCAAACTCATTGAGCCATACGCCCAGTTACACTGCCAGACACACACACACACACACACACATACACACACACACACAAGGCTGAAATGGACAGAGACAGAGACCGAAACAGAAATACACCCAAACATCAGAAGCGCACAGATCAAACAGACATATTACTAATGGAGGCCAACAATCAGCTTTCTTTTTGACTTTAAACACTTATCACAGATTTAGTTTGAACCATAAATGGGTGAAGGTGTGATAACCACAAAGTCTCTGTTATATGGGCGATTCTTCAATAAGGACAAAATAGAGACGAATTACTTCAATGAAAAAAAAAATTCTACTTTGAAAGGATGCTATAGCACTGTAAGCATTGTAATGAATTTAAACTTTTTATTGTCTACTTATCCTCAGGTGTTGAAATCTTTTATTTTCCAAAAAAAAATTGACTTTGGATTTTGGAAGTTTTCCTTCGCAGTAAAATTTAAAAAGTCTTTAAATCAGGGAAATCATACTTCAAAGTTTTATTTTCCAAAGAACCTAAACATATTTTCATTTAGCGATTATGTGTACATTTTATGTGATAAATAAATACATTTTAAAAATGTTGATGTCATCACCATCATGACAAGCATTTTAGAAAACAATTTTAAAGAAAAAAGTTTTACATTTAGTAATTCAAGTTATTTAGTTATTTTAGATTTAGCCTAGTGACCGTTTGAAGAAAATGAAAGAAATTGTAGCAGAAATTGTAAGATTTTTCAGATATTCCAGGACATTTGATAACTGTTTTAACATACATAAAACATTTACATAACAACGGTTTCATTTGAGCAAACACATGAATATTTAGGGAAACAATTCTGAGATCATTATGTCTTTCTTAAGAAAAGTGAATCTCCTTAGCACAGATGAAATTCATAATAAGTACGAAAGATTTAAGAATGCAGGAGGCTCACTTCCCACAGACAAGGAGTGGCTTGCCACTGCTGTATCTCTTGTTCTACTTATGCAAATGCCACCGTGTCATCACCTCCGGGCTATTACAACGTCATCCTCACAAAATTTCTCTTTCAAGAAGACAAACCGCACTTGTCAGTTTTTATTTCACATGTATCATAGTATGACGATTACATGTCACAGATGCTGCTGTAATGTGCGACACACCTGGGTTGCTGTGCATGTGAATTCGATTCCAGAGTATTACAAATAACTACTGAAATATCCAAGGTATGAATCGTGTTTTGTTTTGATAGAATGGTGTAAAGTGACCAGATTTAGACGAGCATGACCTGGCCTGTTTACACCTGGTATTATCACCCATCTTTGGTGTTCCATTTCAGGAACGTGTGTGTATTTGCCAAATTTTTATATCTTATTTTCAATGTTCAAAACCATTGGTTTTGCACAATGGATGACTGACAGTTGAGTAGGTGGACTTTTAATCAACAACACATTAACACTTACACTACAAATGCAATGTCGCAATGGGGGTTTATACCTCCAATGTGGTTTGAATCATCGGATCACAAAGCGTTTTGGACCCTGTTTAGACCTGACCACTCCCCCAACTTTCTTGTTCCAGTATTACACAGAATTTCCCCAAGTGGAAGGGTCCACCGTACCAACTTTTAGGGGGCGGAGGCAAACTGCACTCTTTCCTGAACCACATCCTCTGAAAATGAGCTAAACCTGCATTTCCACCTTGACTAGCGACTGCCAGCCTGGGGTTTCCAAACTGATCCGCTCCACTTCTGGTTTCCTCCACATCACTCCCTTTCTCTCTAAATAATTGTATTCTAAATTTGATTATAACCAGTAAAAAAACTGATACAGAGAATGTGTTGAAATGATATCACTGAAGTACAGGGGTGAATGTTTGTGTGTCCTCTGAGGAAAGAAAAGGTCTGGCAATATGTGTATGTGAGAGAAATAAAGAAGAAAGGAAGAGGTATCTGCATAGAAAATGAGCCATGTGGCCTTTAAAAACTGTGTATATGAAAGCATGAGCTTCTGCATGCAGCTGTTGTTGGTGATATCTGTGAGTGTCTTTTCTCCGGGGCTGTCCCTCTACACAGGCAGTGGTTAGAACTCAGGAAATGGTTTCAAGAAGAAGAAAAAAATGAACAGAAAAAACTGAATCTCGAGGTGTGAACACACTCACCCAAACACGTTTTCATATCCATGTCAAAATAAATATTTAAGTAAAAACACTAATGGTGCAATATATGACAAAAAAATGAAAAGTATATGTTTAAAAAATAGTCAAAATATTTAATATATATATATATATATATATATTTTTTTTTTTTAATTTTTTTTTTTTAAAGTACCTCATATTTGTGCTTTTAATAAAAATACATTTATGATCTCTCTTTTTTTGTCTCTGGAGCAGAGATTTAAATTATTGTATGTTAATGCATTAGTCATAAACACTGGATCTCAGCCTAAAGTAGCACATAGAGCCCAGTAGACAACAATTAAAACACACTCCAATCTCTCTCACTCACACACTCAAATGCAGCACTCCTTGCCCATATGGATCCATTTTTAAGATGATACTGAATAATTCTGAGTGTGTAGTTTGCTGTTGGGATTAGAATGAACCAGAGGGAAACCTTACTCTCAGTTAGGGTATGAATAATGAAGAACACAGACTTAAACTCGCACACACAGACACAGTAAGACTGTTTAACCTGTTAGAGTGGGTCACAGCGCCTCCTACAGGATCATTTCATGCTGTCGGGTGAAGAATGAAGATTATGATTGACGTTCGCTAACAACAGCTAAATCGCTACTGCGCCTCCAGTTTTATGTCCGTTTGTGGATATTATCAGCAAAAACAATTTTGCACAATGTAGAATAGAAATCCTGAGGGATATTAATTTGTGGGTGAAATGTTCCTTTAGCAAATTGTTGCTATATGCCATGAACTGAGGTAGCCTAAATAACATGAACTGGCCTGCATTGATTCTGAACATGCCTAAATTATGTTACAGGCTCTATAATCCTGTAGGTCATTAAATATACAAAAAAGGAACATTTTATTTAGATGTTTGACAAACATGTATCTCAGTGTTGCAAATGGAAGGAATGCTCAGATTTCTGTTAAACTGAGGCTAATGCACATGTATCTTTCAGCCAAAAGTTAAGTCATATGGAATCACTCAAATAGCATGCATTTTATAATTCTACTAATCAGTACAATTTTATTGGCCACTTGCTTTGGTTTTCCTTCAAACAGTTCTTCCATCCGCCACAACTCCTTCCACGGGAGTTTCACAGACGAAGCTTAAGGCTAGTCCCAGACTAAAATGTAAGTTTGAGCTGTTTTAACTGAAAGCAACTTGCACTGACATATCTTAAAATATGTCAGTGCCATTGTTTTGTCTCAAAATGCACACCAGTAATGTTTTTTTTCTAAGGCATACTTATTAAAGCTACTTAATGTCCTAATCGAACTAAGAACTACTCCTGGCTTAATCTAAGCCCTTATTTATGTTCAGCTGCTACTCAATCCCTTCCATTACAGGCTGCAAGCAAGTTAAACCTGTCCACTGTCGTAAAAGATCATGAGGAGCTCAGACGCGGAACTATACAGTAACAGATTCTCTGGGGTGCTGAAAAACCCATTATTTCAATGACTGAAAAAAAATACCCATTTACAACAGATTAGGAATATATAATATTACACATATTGTGCAGATTTAAAATACAAGAAATTGAGTTTTTATTCCCCTTTTATATAATTTTGTGAGCTTGGCGGGGCAAGATTTTGTTTTTGCACAGGCACGGTTGATTTAGTGTTGGTGGGACATGACTGCAAGCTCAATGGAATTGGAATAATAGCACACCTATTACATCATGCTCAGAGACTGGTGGAGCCAAAACAGCTCGCACAGTAACGGCATGTCTGGAATGCACATTTGCATACAACCACTTTTTATCCCACAGACTGGAGATGTGCTAATTATGCCCTGTGATGCAAATCAGACCCTGTTTTTTCCCTTAGTGAAAATGAAAGAAAACAATGGTGACAAGTTTTACAGCATTTTATTGTACAATTTTACATATTAGTTTGTACAAAGGTTTAACAAAAAAGATCTGGTGGAAGGAGGGCAAGCTGAGGGTTTGTGAATTACCAAACGGTTGTAGTGGCTGGGTAAACTTGAATGGGGTGTGAAAACCCCTTGAAATGGAGGTTTTAATAAAGGAAAATGTGTTGATGGTCAGAGTTTGGTCCAAGTCCAATGGCTTAAGATTCGGTGGCAGGCTTTAAGGTCGGAGTCCAGAGGTCATGCGGGTTTAGGAGCGCGTGTACTTTCCCCAGATGTGCAGCATGAATACAGATGCGATAAAGAGCAAACTCATCACCAAAACAGGTACCGGGCCACTGCAATAAGGGGAAAAAGAAATGGATGGTATTACTGCCAGATCTCATCATGATCATAAAAAATTTGGTAAGACAGAGGGACCCCTAGTGGAGGATAGACTAAACTCAGTAACTAATTCTCACATTTCAGAAGATCCTTGATTAGAATAGTAGAGGAATTTATAAAAAAGCTTGGCACAAACTTCCTCCCTGTAGGCCAATCGGGACTGCTCGTCTTAATCATGTGATAGAAGACGGTGTAATTAGGATTCTAAATGCTGGCGAGTAGGATACTGTTAACGAGCTAGGTGGAAAATGTGGGGCTTTATTAAAGCAGGAACTGACCATCCCCTGAGTCGCTAGGCAGCCGCATAACCATGCCGACAGAAGGCCCACCCCTCAGGCTTTAATTGATGTGACCTTTTCCAACGGAACTTTAATTAAGCTCAAAACACACACACACACAATCTAAAGAGTGAAAAAGACTTCACTCATAACTCCAGAATCTCTTGCAGAATCGAAGAGACTCTTGACTGTAAATGCAGCCACACTCAAATCTATTCTGAAATGCTCGGATAATTCCTACATATCGAATGAACAAGAACCGCTCTTTTAAAAAAAAAAGGAGAAATTGCTGTAGATGAACACACTATAACAGAAGTTAGTTTCATTGAGAGAGCCTGTAAATACAGGCGCACACAGCTGTAGGAGGGGAAACGGCAGGGGAGACATCAAATAAAGACGGAGGTTGAGCCCATGAGGCCAATTTCCTGTCGTTAAAATTTCATGTTTATCCTTATAAATGCTAAACCTCTCAGAACCCTCTGCCCGTCCCTTTCGTGTCACTTCCTGTTGAGCTGAGGGGATGAATTAAAAATGAGCGTCTGTATTGGTTCTCTGCACATTAAGTACCTCAAATCATAACCTTTTCTTATTTTGTCCTTAAATTAAGCAATAAAAATGTCTAGCATGATTTCCTAGCTTGTGGTTTTATTATGATTTTCATAGTCATAATAACTAGCAATAAAAAAGGAAAGGAATATTACATAAGATTTTTGTTGTAATAAGATAAAACTGATATCAACATCTAAAGACAATTTCACAAATGTTAAATCTAAATCGGCTGATTATACCTATATTTATTTATTTTCAAATTGCTTCATTTCTGCTGTCTATTTTAAGATACATGGCTGTTATATATTTGAATAACTGAATAATAATTATATATAATAATGTTACTAACAGCACTATTTATGTGAACATATCTGATAAACAAATAAAAGTAATTTTCAAACAATGTTATTCATGTACATATACAGTAATACTGTGAAATATTATAATTCATAGCAATCATTTTCTATTTTAATAGATTTTAAAATGTAATTTATTCCTGTGATTACAAAGCTGATGTTGTGCAGTTGTGCCACTTAATATTTTTGTTAAAAAAAGCAATACATTTGTTGTACAAAAAATGTTGTACATTTTTTCAGGATTCTTTGAATAAAAAGTTCAAAAGAACAGCATTTATTTTAAATAAAATCTTATGTAACATCACACATGTCTTTATTGTCACTTTTTATAAATGCAATGCATAAATAAAATCCTGAACAAAAGTATTAATTTATTTTGAAAAAAAATGACATTTTATATAGATAGATAGATAGAGTTCTAAATCCTTCTGTGCGAGTACTCACACTTTAAGTCCCGGTGAGTCCTCAGTGTAAAAGCGCCACATCCCTCCTGTGCCAGCTGATGCTGTGGATCTGGCTCCGCTGCGTGCGCCACTGCTAGGGGCTTTCCTGAGGGAATCAACAAGAAGAAAATATGCTTTAACATACAAGACAAATACAAGTGTCAGATATGATGAAACACTGATAAGAGCCTGACTATTAGTTCAGCGAGCAACTAAATCATGACCTGATGATGTCAAATTCACAGGACAAACATTAAATAGAGACGAATGATTGTCAACGGTCACATATAAAGGTCCAAATAAACAATATCACTCAGGTATGCTGAGCAAATCACAGAAACACTAAGAACACCATTAGATCCAGCTAGATGGTGCATTAAGGCCCCAACAAAACTGTTGTTGCAAGGTTCTTACCTTTGTCTGGCTGAGGTGCCAGCAGCGCGGGGGGCCACAGTCTTACTCGGGGAACGGCTGGAGGCACCAACATTTGTTGCACTAGTTGCGGGTCCAGGCTGAGATGACAGACAAATAAAGGTCTTGGTAAACCAAATGCAGTAGTTGACTTAATATGCCTTCTGGCACCAATGGAAACTTGTGTATCCATCTTTAAGGCATAACATGCTACAATAAGAACAACAGGTTAATAATGCTATAGTAGACGTTAAATTGCTAATAAATTCCACCAAAATACAATATATAACTCATAGGTGAGCACGATACATTATTTTTTTAAAGAAATAGATCACTAGATGTTCAATCCTAGATAATAGTGAGATAATGCCACGTAGACTCAATAGTACAAGTATTCATGGTAAAAGAGTGGACCAGATTTAGACTGACGAGCTGATGTGGGGGTCCCAAAAGAGAGCCACGTCTCCCAAACAAATGCGCTGATTGCAGCTAGTGAGAAAACCAACCCACAAACTGCAAATGACTCTGGCACAAGACTTAATACTATTCAAAACCCCATTGCTAGTAATTGAAACTCGCATGTTATAAGCTACAAAGCAATTAAATGGCAGAACTGAGAAGACTATTCCAATAACGGTACATTATAAGAGAGCATGACTGGCTACTGGCTAGACAGCTAAGTTAGCAATCCAGATATAACTGTTAATACGCGCAAAACATGTATTATAAAGCTCCACATCTACGAAAAGCTGGATTAAGAAACTTACCATTTTGTTTAATAGTGTATGTTTCAGGAGACTGCGGGTAAAATAATGAATATAGGTGACTGCCTTTATATCTGAACTCCAGCCGATCCAGACAACTTCAAGAGAAAGACTATTGATGACGTCTCGCTGAGAAGGCCACGACAGCCATTTAAAGGACCCCTATAGTAGCCAGTATAGCGCCTGACCGGAACTGTGGTCCTGCGTGTTACTTTAAACGCATTTTGGATGCTTTTCTAAACCTAATTTGATATAAAACGTTAAAAACATCCGGAATAAAGGTAAATAAGACAAGCGAATACAGTTTAGCTTCTAGATGTATTTTGTGAAAACTCAACGGCGGTAGAACAGAGTGCAGTGACGTGTCGCGTGTAATCGATGATGTGTACAGAGTAGGACAGACATTTTGGCTCAAACAGGAAGCCAGTTTCACTAAATCGCGAACTTTGAGCCATATTTGATCATTCATACAGACACCTGACGGCAAAGGTACGCGTTTCTCGTCTCAATGTTTTTTAAACATTTTACTGTAAGCACAATTTGAGTATCTGTAAAGACAATATGACATTTTATGTGCTTTGTGTGCAATGTTATCATTACTTAGACTGTGGTCTAGACTTATATACTGTATTACGACATACATACGGTATATAAGAATTAATATTGTTTTCCCAACTCTGAGTTTGCGTATCCTAATTGTTTATAGATATCTGCAGACATTTAATGATGCAGGACTGCAATAATATACAGTAGAAGGTATTCGAGTTTATGACAGATGTCCCACTGACAGAGACGTGCGCGCTCCTCTGGCCTGTTGTAACATCACAGACATGAGATACGTGATTAGATTAATCATCTGATAAAAACAATGGTTACTTTATTTATGCATTGTGTGTACCTACTTAACCATACTTTGGTAACAAATGTGTACCCAGAAGTGAGCTAAATCTGACAAAACCTACTTTTCTTTTGTCCTAATTTGTTAAAACTGAATAAATGTTAATAAAGTTTTTTAAAAACTGTAAAAAAGCAGAAAGTTTTCTGTTAGAGTGGGGGTTAGGTTATAGTATTTATAAATAGTTGTATGTAAAAATGGTTTATGAAAACTATTTTTAGTAAAATTTAGTAATTTTTACTAAAACTATTTTTAGTCTATGAAATGTTCTCATTTGGATAGCTAGGCAAAATATAAGTGTATGTGTGATAATTACTAGGTTTTGTGGAAAGCAGTAACTGGAAAATCTAGTTGCTTTGTGCTGAGCTTAAAAATGAGGTGTAACTGTCATTTGACCTCCTTTTGTCTCAGGTTCTGGTCAGAACAGGATGGTTCGGGTGGTGTTTCTGCACCCTGATCTGGGTATAGGTGGAGCGGAGCGTCTGGTGGTGGATGCAGCTGTAGCTCTGAGATCTCGCGGCTGCACTGTTCAGATCTGGACGGCACACTACGACCCCCAGCACTGCTTCTCTGAGACTCTCTCACCTGACCTGCCTGTGCTGTGTGTGGGCGACTGGCTGCCCACCAGTGTGTTTGGTTATTTCCATGCTCTCTGTGCATACCTGCGCATGATCTACCTAGCTCTCTATCTTGTGCTCTTTAGTGGGGAGGAGTTCGATGTTATTTTCTGTGATCAGGTAACTACTAATCCTACTAAAACTAACTACTAATTACCAGTTATGTTTGTAATGTTTATATAATACTATAGTTTTTACTTTTGAATTAGATTTTATTTTTATATTTTCAGTTGTCAATTTATTTTTATTTTTAGTAATTATGGTATGTTTTTTTAATCATATTTATTATATTTTATAATTTAGCTTTATTTCAGTTTTAGTCATTTTAGTACTTAAACTTCAACTTGTTTATTTCAGTTAATTGCAAAGACAATACGTTTTTCATCAGAATTTTTATTCTATAGATTTCAACTGTACTTTATTTCAATTACAACAAAAAGTTTTAACACTTTTAGTTTTAGTTAACAATAATTATCTGTGGTGGACAGTAACAAAGTATTTGTACTTATTTACTATACTTATTTTTCAAGTATCTGTATTTTATTTTATTTTATGTATTTTAGTATTTTATTTTCATTTAACTTTGTTACATTCCAAAGCATAATATGTGACTTTTCCACTATATTTCAAAAAAACACATCATCCCTTGTTTCGAACTGAAGATATCTAGATATCAGTCGCACAGAATCTGACTAATCTGATTGCAGCTTCATTCATCAACTCATTGATTCAATGATCTGGTCAGAGTGAGTCTCTAGTTAAACTTTAACAACCGAATTGGTCAAGTCTGACCCAAAATAAGACAAGAACCAGGAGTAAAGTGAAAGTGAGATACTAATGACAAATTATTATTGTTTATTGTAAAAATGTAATGTTATTGTAAAATAAAAATATTTAGCTTATACATAACTGTAAGTTGTTTGTGAACTGAAAATGGCATAAAAATCATAAATGAATATTAAAAAATGCTTTAAAAACCATATATGAATATTTGAACCAAGAAGTAATAATTAATCTCGCAAGTCATCATCACAAAATTAAACCCAACAGAAGTAGGGTTTATTTTATCATGACTTTGGCATTGCTAGAAAAGCCATCAAGAGACATAAAATCTAGCACTGTAGCGCTATAGACAATGGTCAAATAAATGAGTGGTCATTATAGAGAAACATTTGACCACTCAGTGCTGCGATTGGCCTGTCAGAATTGAGTATTCCAGAGAGCCGTTCTCATCAAAATCCCTTTCAAAGGAAAGTCTGTTCACTCTGCGCCCATATTTGCAACGCCTCCAGGCAGCTATTTTGTGAATCCAATACCAAGCCCTATTTACTTGAATGGGGGAATCCTGAAATCTCAAAAACTGCTTGTCGAACTCACATTTAAATAACATATTTCAAATCAGCAACAACATCTGAGATGAACTGTGCCATAAATGTTGTTTCTTTTGCTCAAATAGCATTAAAAAAAGCTAATTTTACAAGCTAGACCAGCCAATGCGCATGCGCAGTCCTAAGTGCCAGTCTCAGAACACTTTAGAAACTGTAGAAACTGGAGCTTCTAACACCAGTGATATGACTACCAATTGGTTCTTTTATTTAAAGGGCAGGACTTATTCCGCTATATTGCATGCTGCACTTTCTCCCATTCATAAGTAATATGAGTGCATATTAAAGTCTTAAGTCTCTAAAGTCTAAAGTCTTTGGTTCTCATCAAAACCACCAGGTTTAATTGTATCTCCTGTTTCCAGGTTTCAGCATGTATTCCCTTTTTGCGTTTGGCACGTCACAGGAAGAAAGTCCTATTCTACTGTCATTTCCCTGACCAACTACTGACTCATCGTCGCTCTGCTCTTAAGCGCCTATATCGCGGCCCCATCGACTGGTTTGAGGAACTGACCACAGGCATGGCCGATCGAATTTTGGTCAACAGCCAGTTCACGGCAGGAGTCTTCAAACAGACGTTCCCCAAACTAGCTGAGATCCACACCGACGTTCTCTATCCCTCTCTGAACTCTGCAGCTTTCAATGATGAAGTAAAGAATCTCAGTGGACTGCTCCCTGAAGGGCGGAGCTTCCTCTTTCTGTCAATCAACCGCTATGAACGCAAGAAGAACCTGCCGTTGGCGCTGCAAGCGTTAGCGGCCCTGAAGGAGCGCTTGTCTACGGGGGAATGGGAGCGTGTGCACCTCATAATGGCGGGGGGCTACGATGAACGCGTGGTTGAGAATGTAGAGCACTACAAAGAGCTGCGCTCACTAGTGGCCTCTCTTGGCCTGGAGGACCACGTCACATTCCTGCGCTCTTTTTCAGACAAACAGAAACGGTCTTTGCTGCACAGCAGCACTTGTGTACTGTACACCCCCAGCAATGAACACTTTGGCATCGTACCCATTGAAGCCATGTACTTACGTTGCCCCGTCATTGCAGTTAACTCGGGTGGACCGCTAGAGACTGTGGCCCATGACGAAACAGGCTTCCTCTGCGAACCCACCCCTGAGTGCTTCTCCGAAGCAATGCAGAAGTTTGTTTCAGACCCTAAACTCAAGCAGCGTATGGGACGGGCTGGTAGAGAGCGGGTACAGCAGCGCTTTTCGCTGCTGGCCTTCACTGAGCAGCTCTACTGTCATATCACCAACCTTACCCAATAACCAATAATGACATCATAAAGGCCATTCCACTTCGGACCACCACACGGATGCATTCTACCAGTCCGGTTGCCGTGGAGGGACTAATGAAAGTATGCCATCACTAATGAAAGAAAAGAGCAGCAGGAGTTAACATGGCTTAAGAGTTCAATACAAGCCTTGAAGAATGTGGAGCACTCGTCCGACCGAGAGGGTAATGAATTATTGTGCGTCGGCCACATTGATCAAGCTGGTCACTGCGAGGGCTGAGGGCCGTATGTGTGTGCATTTTTTTATGCCGAAGGACCATTAGAGAGTTTCTCAGGCAGAAATCGATAGAGAAGTTTCTGTGCCCTGCTCTGTTCGCCAGTGTCTATGCTTTTGTTTAGTGATAACAATGGAGGATGCTACGAGTTATTAAAGTCTCAAACTAAAGATGATCATAATAAGGTTGTTTGAGTAGAAAAAAAGTTTTCCTAGGACACTGAAGGTCATATGCTGTATTTGGTTTGAGGTTGTTACTGATTGTGTATCTCCTCATACTATTGATACAAGACCAAAGCCCAGATTAAATGAGATGCTGTGTCGTGTTTGACTTTGTCATTTGAAGCTTTTATTTTTTGTATACATTGGATACAGACTGACCATACAGAACAGAAGCCTATTTACTTCAAATATGATGGTCTTCGGGGTCTATTGGACCCCAAATGACTTTTGCTCAAATTAAAAAAAATGTTCTCTTTGTCCAAATGGTTTGAAACTTTCTACGGCTCTCAACACTTTCTAGATCTACAACAAAAAAATTTTTTTTTTATGATATCTGTTTTTATGTTGGCGTGACAAAAATAGTCACACTCGTGGTCTTCGGGGTCTATTGGACCCCGCAATCAAAATAGACAAAATAACATCATCAAAATCAGAAACAACGTAGAACACATAGACAGAAATGACAGAAATAAAGTGGCACACTTCCAACAATGCAAAAAACATCCACAATCCAAAATTATCATGCTCACCACAGGCGCACACACACACACAAACACACACATAAAGAGGAATACATTTATACAGGAATACATACAGACTATAAAAACTGTTCTCTTATCATTTGTAAAATAAAATAATCTAAAATGCAGAACCACCAGAAAAATAAATTGGTAACACTTAGACGCATAGAAAATGTGCGCGCGCACACACACAGACACACACACACACACAGACACACAAACACACACAGAAATACATTTGTAAGGCTATAAAAAGTCTTATAATTTGTCAAATAAAATCATACAAAATGAAGAACCACCTCAAAAATAAATTGGTGACACTGTACACATAAAAATAAAAATAAAATGTACACACACACACACCCTGTGTTTGCTCCAACCCTGTCTGCAGGTTTGGCACTTCACTGTTGTGGTTGTTTTTGTGTGTGCTGTGTTTTTTTCAGTACAAAAAATGCAAAATTTTGACAAAAATTATTTTATTTTTGTTATAATTGTGATTTTATAATATTTAGATATGAATCCAACTGAATCCAACTTTAGAAACTATATCTTTCAGTAATTCAAATAGCAAATAGCATATAATGGAGCTCTATAGCCATCTAGTGGTTAAAGTGATTTATTACAAATTTTTATCTGTATTTTCCAAAAAATGGGCAAAAATCTTACATTAAACCTTGTAAAATTATCCATGGTATCCCCAGGAATGAAAGTTAGAAATCTGGGTCTTTTATAAAGTTTATTTAACATAAAATGCTGTTTTTTTGTAAAAATCCTATTTAATTAAATATTTATTTATTTATTTATAGAAATTTTTTAAAAATCATAAATTCTACAAAAACTGCACAAATGTTGATTAAAAACATTAATGAACCGAGTAAAATTATTTTGTTAAAAAAAAAATATTGTTCGGTTACAAAATTAAATGTTGTTGTCTGGGGTCCAATAGACCCCGAAGACCACGAGTGTGATTTTTTTTTGAAGACCATCAGAGAGTTAAAACAGATCACTGTTGTGTTATCATTTCTATTTTTATTTAATTTGACCAACCGTTTTGTACTTAGTCTTTTGAGCGTTTTATTTTAAATTTTTCCAAAACACAAAATTTTGGGATAGTTAATCTAAAATGAAAATCCTCTCATTATTTAATCACCCTCATGTTGTTCCAAACTTGCAACTTTCTTCTGCTAAACAAAGAAATTTCAACTGTTTTTTTGCATTACTAAAATTCGTGTTTTGGACCCCATTGACTTTCATTGTGTTCAAAATATTTTCCCCAAATTTGTGTTCGACAGAAGGAAAGTCATACAGGTTTGGAATGTCTTGATGGGAATGGGTGATGATTTAGGTCCATTTAATTCAGTGGTTCTCGATCTTTGGGACTCCTTTTTCCACAACATGTACTTTTTCTGTAATACCAAAGCACTGTTTTCAAGTGCTGTTCTTCAACTATCTCACACTTTTTAACCAATGCATTTACATGACTTTTAAAGTTATTTGTGATTCAATGGACATGGATTAAGAATGAGGATTTTAAATATATATTTTATTCACAAATTCTTCCCGATAAAATATTTTAGAGCTTAGCATAATTATAAAATGGGATAGTTCAGTTAAAACATATTTGTTTTTAAAATGCCCAGTGTTTTTATGATTTTAATGATTTAATCATTTTACCAGTTCAAGAAATCACAAATTCAAAATTAGGCTATCTTGTATATTCAGGCTTTCCAAGACTGTGGGAACCGTGTTTTTCAAAGGATACTGTTGTTGAGTAGGTGAGTTAAAATAAGAAATATCTTGTTGTTTTCACTTATTTTAAAGCTTGTTTTGTCTTATTTAAAGTCATTTGAAATCATCTTGAGGCCCCCTTTGAAGTTTGCTGAGGCTTTTTAGTAAGCCCTTGGACCCTGGTTAAGAACCACTGCTTTAAACGACCTGTCCACTCATTTGAAACACTGAATATCTGCGATAACCTCAGAGGTGAGCACACTTGTGCTTGCAGCTAAATTAATAAAGGGTGATGGGGGCGGGGTGTTTTTAAATAGGCTTTAATTCTGTATCGCAGACGGTCAGATATATTGCCTCGCTAGCGTCACATCCGTTTTGTTGGCAGTTTGGGAGCAGTTTTTGTTGCATTTCCTCATTAACACTCAATGCGTTAAAGATGAGGACCTTATTTTTAGCCTTGCACTGATTGGGTTTTAATCATACATAAAAAGAGGGGTTATGGGGCCAGCGAACATGTAAATCAAGCGGGCACAATAACAAGGTCAGAATGCACAACCTTCAAACCTCTCGCTAGCACTGCCTGTGTTAGGGGCTAAAGATATTTAGATATGAATCATTGAATAGGAGAATGGAGGAAAGTTTTATTTTTTGTTGTGCAGATGTGACGGACATGACCTGCAATTAACTGTTTTCATCAAGCCTGCACTCGAGAACACAATGAACGAGACATTGGGCTTCATATTGTTTGCTGCAATCGCACATGAATGAAGTATGAGCAATACATTTTCTTCAAACTAGCTTTGCAATGATGTCGAAAAAGATTCATTAACTTATAACTGTGATAAATGTTTACTTTTAGAGTAAGAGAAATCTGCGGAAAACACACACACAACACTAATTCCCAGTTGTGTATTTGCTGATCAGTGGTAAATCTCACAGTAACAGCAATTGTTCCCAAAGAAGAGGCATAGAGCGCATTGTAAAAAGGAAATAGGAATGATATCTTTCCCCTGATGGATACACGCAGACAGGAATATCTCTTTACTGTTTTGTATGACATATTAGTTTACAACCATTTGTATTCATATCCTGTCTTTTAGTGTTTTCTTATATGAAACGCTTGCAAATTATGATTTCAAATTTTACAGCTTCAATAAAATATTCCATCACATTAGCATATATCTGGTGGGGATTATTGGTGCACTGTGAGGGGTGGGCTTTGATTTACATTTGTGGTATAAAACAAATAAAAATCTTGCTCCGTTTAAAAAAAAAAGCAATCAATAACATCTCTCCGTGGCAAGTTATGAGCAAAATGATATCCTCAATAAACCAGTTATTTATCGCCAAAGATAAAGAAACGTTGCGTGTCAAATTTACAATAGACAATGGCCCCGTGCAGGAAGCTTAGGAAATTTGATTTCTAAGACTATGTCTATTAAATAACTAGTGCTATAGTGTATGACTGTTACATCAAATACATAAGGGAACATTTTTATTCAGGTGAAAGTGGCTTTGCGTACCATCGTAGCTTTGGATATCATTTGAACTTAGTAAAAGTTGACCCAGACAAGACCTTTATCCAACCCATTTTATTTTTGCTTCCCCGTCCAGGTGTTTTGCTCTGATCTAGGAGTCCTGTGTGTTTCTGGAGATGGTGTGTGTGTGGTTTGAGATAGAGAATGTATGGGAAATGCTCATTGCCCTCAGTGATCCTGGCTGCTTTCCAGCCTTCATTTGGCCCTTAATCAGCGAGCTGTCACTCAAACAGAGGGAGTGACACCAAGCATATTCACCAGTCACCTGGGACCCCGATTAGACTCTCAGCTACCCCCATCCACCCTCCCTGGGCTAAAAAAAACAACTCCCCTCAGAGTCAACTACACACACACACACACTTAGCAAACCAGGTTTTGTCCTACACACTCTTGACTCCACTCTAGAAAGTGTTGAGTTGTGTGTTTACAGTAAATGTATTTTAATTGTAATCAGGAGGACTGATCGCGTGAGGCTGGCAGCGGTTGGCAGAGTGACAGTGATGCCAGCGAGCCCTCGGCCCAGCTGGAGATCAGCGCTCACCTGAGGAGGGGTCGCGTCAATCACCCATCCCGTCCTGCTTGCTGCGCGCCCCCCGACACCGCCTATTTACCCTCAAACAAAAGCGCCGTTCAACTTGAAAGCGCTGTGCGTGTGAGCGGGTGTGTGTCGCGATGGCAGAATAGATTGAGCTGTCAGTGCAGTTGCTCAGAGGGAAGATTAATAACCAACACAAACAATAACGTTCCCACCATCACCATAAATATGCTAATGACCGTTATCAATACAGCAGCTAATGGAAGCGCAGGAATTACAGAGACGACCAAGAGAGAGGGCACGAGGGTTAGCCATTTATTCACAGACCGCTCTGATAAACCCACAGCGCGGCCCCTCAATAAAAGCACCCACCCTTAAAAGCTATCAGCGAGCGAGTAAAACAACACTTCATTGTGCGAGTGTGTGTGTGCGCAAATGAAGAGGTAAAGGAATATCCGTGCCAAGGATTTAATTAAGAGTCAACGGGGTGAGTGGAGCTGTTGGGTTGGGAGAGAAACTCAGTTGTTGAGATAATGACATTGTGGACTACTGACGTTTATTAGTAATCAGGCATCTGTTTTAGAAACTCAGAGATGGAGAGAGAGAGAGAGAGAGAGAGAGAGAGAGAGAGAGAGAGAGAGAGAGAGAGAGAGAGAGAGAGAGAGAGATAACAACTTTTATACAGCACAAAAAAACCGTAATCTGTAATTCTGTTTCCCATGATGGATGGATGGAATTCATCTTGGTTTTCAGTAAAAATAGGCTATTTAGAAATTCTTAAAATAAATTGAAAGTCATATAAGGGTTATATTTTGAAAGCTGATTTTTCCCAACCCGAGCAATACTTAAAAAATGTGTGATTATTTTCAATAAAGCACTGGCAATATAAGCCAAAAAAGTTGTAATGTTTAAAACAAGAACAAAATGGCAACTGACACCAAGAAATTTTGCGTCTCAGGTAGAAATATTGTTCTACAGACGTTATGATATTGTTTAGCAGAAAACAAGACAAAAATCGTATTAAAAAAGATATTTGCAGTCATCGATACATTTGCATGTTTGTTATTTTCTTTCTCTAACTTTTTGTAAAGGGCAACTTGGCCTTCCCCAGAGTTTTCAGGGTGATGATATTAATGGAGTGTTTTTAGTGAATGTGTATAGAAGCGTTTCATTGGAACAGAAGCTTCATTCAGGGTAATAAGGACATTGGGGACTATTCAAGAAGGGAAGACTCACACTGGCATTACTTGATTAATATGGGCTAAGAGATGAAGTGATCTCGCAAATCACATTACTGAATATTCACAGTATTTTAAACATTTTCCCCTTTCTGTGATTTGATAGGGGTGTGAATATATGGTTAAAAGCAAAGGCATGCCAAAAGAGTGATAAGACTTAGTGGAGAATGGGAAAGAGGAATTATAGCTGATTGAAATACACAACTTTAACAAGTTCCAGAGGTGTGAATTAAGCACACACTGATGGCTCTTAAACAGTGTGTAATTGCTAATTGGCTCATTACTGATCTCTAATGGTTAATTGTGTTGTTGCAAATGGCCAGCTATCACTCAGATTCCCATGAGAGTGATGAAGGATATATGATTTTAATGACTCACTGAGCAGAGAGTTTACAGCTATTGTGAATGTGACTGTGTGGGCTTGAGAAAATGATTTATTTAGTATCAGGTTTGCTCTGCAGAAGACCATAACTACACCATCTAGGCCATAAAAGCATTTTTCTCTATAGATAGCCATTCAAAAGTAGCCATGTATTCTGTTGAAATAAAAACATTTAATTTTATTACAATAGAGATTTTACCAAAACCTGTGCCCTTTAGAAGTTTAAAACAGTGTTGTTTATGTTAACTTAAAATATTAAACATAATTTATGTTAATAATATATATATATAGGCTATATATAAAAGAATAAAACATGTCAAAAGGACATTACTAAAAAAAGTAAAATGAATTACACATCTTAATAAATACACGAATAAGCTCACACTGTAAAAAATGATTTTTAACTGTAAAAGACTGTAAAAATGTGACAGTAAAAACCTGTTCGTTAATAGTAAGTTCCCATGCTCATATGGAGAAAAACTGTAATAGATCTACCCTTACATTTTGTGTACATTGTGTGTATTATAAGTTGAACAAATCAACTTATATACTTATAATTTACAGTGAAAAGTCATAAACTCACATTCCCACAATTCCCTGTAAGATACTTTGATGGTTTTCAATTTCAATAATCGTGTTTCTTCTTATAGTTTTTCCTTATGCACATTGTGTTTTTATGTTACATCCTATGTTGTTAAATTAACTTTTAAGCAATTTTAGTGCCATATGTGTCACCATGATGGTGTTTGGAATGTGTTTGCATAACTTGCATGATTGTGCATGATGTATATTATTAAGTTTGTGTAAAAGCTGCTTGTGATAAACTTTGATTCAACATGTGGCTTTTCTCATTACCACTATAACGTTACTATGTGGTTGTCAGTATATGTTAAAAGTACAAACAGATTTTAGTAGCATTGTGGCCTTGCTAAATCAGCAGAAAAGGGCTGTTGTGTTTATCAGTTTGAAATGCAATGTTTTGTCTTCGTAAGTTACCGTTTTAAATTGTGAAATTTAAAGGTTGTCCTGTAAATAACATTTTTGCTGTATCTTTTTACAGAATTATTCTGGCAACCACAGCTGCCAGTGTTTTGTGAATAAATGTCACAGCTCAAAACAACTAGCTACAGAACTGAAGACCCTTGCGTCCCAACTCTCGGCGGTCCTGTGCCAGCCTATAGCAACCACCATTAAGAAACATGAGAATGTTTTCTCTGCATGTTTCCAATAGTCTCACTGCAGTTTTTTGTTTGTTTTTTTCCAACTAACCACTTGTCGGAATTAAAGTAAAGGAGTATTGGAAAGAAAGAGAAAAAGAAGATAGGAAGAAATCTGAGGTAGGAAAAGGCAAGCAGCCAAAGGAAACGAGAGTGAGTCTGTCTCCTCAGCACATCAGAACCCGGAGCCATTTCTTAATCTTTCCTTTCTCGCTCCCCCTGTTGCTCGCACGCCCGCTGTGTCTATGCAAATGTTGAGGGGCGATGTTGTCAGCTGTCAGTTACAATATTGACGCTGATCTGGCTCAGCTCCGGACACTGAGCTCATAAAGCTCACCTCCTGGGAGGTGTGAGCGCTCGCGTGTGTGTGTACCTGAAGGTGTGAGGGTCTCTCCTGGGTGAATTCCACTAGCTTAACCTGCAGTAGGGCTGTAATTAACTGGGGCTAATTATTGGCAAGCAGGGGTTAGGATGCTTTTGAAAGATCCCTGTGCTGCCTGTGCAGATAATCACAGCTTAGGGGCCTGTCACAAGTGTGTGTGTGTGTGTGTGTGTGTGTGTGTGTGTGTGTGTGTGTGTGTGTGTGTGTGTGTGTGTGTGTGTGTGTGTGTGTGTGTGTGTGTGTGTGTGTGTGTGTGTGTGTGTGTGTGTGTGTGGAAACGCTAAGCAGCATGGATTCATGGATGGATATAGCCCCATCTAGCGAGATCCAACATTTGAAATCAGCAGTTCTACAGGCATCCCTTTCACATTCAGGACAATAAACAGATGCTACGGCAGTATTTTAGTATGGAAGATGACTGTTAATGTGCTAACAATCGTAAGTATCGCAATCTTTTTTTTTCTTTCTGAATGCCTGTAATGAATTTGACAGCAAACAGCAGCAGTTGAGCTGAATTGATTTCATCTCTTAATCATCATTTCCTGTCATTCGAACAGACTCATAACATATTCAATTAGCAACTGAACCTCAGCCAGCAATCTATATGAGACGGAGGAGAGGCGAGAAAGGAAAGGTGCAGGAAGGGGAGAACACATGGGAAATCACTGCGCGGCACGGCACTGCAAACATCTGTAGCGTGATCCACAGAGATACTGAGGGTCAATAGAGAGGGGTCTAACAGGACAAAGACACTTGGATGTGTAATTTCCTCCCATAATCCCATTCTTCAAACTTTATTTCATATTTTCTTGTTTTAAATACTGAATCTGTTAGTCTGGGGAGGGGAGGGGGATAATTAAGATTTTTGAAAGAAGTCTCTTGTGCTCACCAAGGCTGCATTTGAAGTGTTTTCTCTTTGAATATTTTTTTTAATGTAATTTATTCCTGTCTGAATTTTAAGTAGTCATTCATATAATCTTCAATGTCACATGATCCTTCAGAAATCATTCTAATATGCTGATTTGCTGCTCAAGAAACATTTCTTATTATTATCAGTGTTGAAAATTGTTGTGCTGCTTCATATAGTATATATTTATACAGTATATCTTTTTTTTTTTAAACCATGATATATTAGCATTCAAACATTTGGGGTAAATAAGATTAAGGGTAAAAAAATATACTTTAAATAAGCAAGGACGCATTAAATTGATTACAATTGAACATAAATAAATGTATAATTCTACAAAATATCTCTTTAATATAATAATAATTTCAAATAAACGCTGTTCAGTGAACTTTCTATTTATCAAAAGAATCCTGAAAAAAATGTTTTTTCACAGTTTCCACACAATTTTAAGTAGCAAAACCATTAATCAACATAATAAGAACCATACTAATAATTGAGAACCAATAATAATTGAGCAGCAAATTGAAATCAGCATATTAGAATGATTTCTGAAGGATCATGTGGCATTGAAGACTCACGTAATATCATTTTAAAAGATATTTAAAAATAAGACTTATTTAAATTGTGATATATTACTGTTTTATTATATTTTTGATCAAATAAATTCTTCCTTGCATGGTTACAATAAGAGACTTATTTTAAAAACATTAAAAAAATCTTAATTTTTCCAAACTTTTGACCATATGAACAGTTTTGTCATTCACAAACATGACTTTTTTTCTTTACTTAGATAGTGAGAGAGCTACAGCAGAGACATAAAGAGATGTTTTGTTGTACAGGATGCGTACCCAGTAGAGCTTTGTACAGTGTGCATGTATTAATTAAGAGTTATTATGTAGTGTGTTATGAATTCATCACATTTTATATGTACCAATTACAGCAGGAACTGCAGGTTATTTTCATATCTACATCAATTACATTAACAAACACTCTGACAGCAGATTATTTATGCAAGCGTGTGCAACTGTTTGTGTGTGCGACCACAGAAATCATGATAATGATAACCTCATCAGTGTCTGTGATTACAGTAATGATGTTAGTACACAAATGCACTGGTCTCTCATTAGGAGAATCTGTCCACAGGGCAGAGCAGGGGGGGCTTGTGTCTAAAACCTAATATATCAAATCCACGTGGAGCCACACACAGAATGCAATTTAAGTGCATGCTGGCTGTGTACTATCCACACAGCGAAAAGTGATGCACAACATGGCCAAAAGTAGACACACGAACGAAATGACCACATTCTTTTGTCCTACAAAAAGTAGCTTGTGTGTTTGTTATCTGAGAGATGACTGAGGGTCTGGCCTATGCCAGGAGTGCAGGCACAAATATATACTCACAGGCCACTTTATTAGGTACGCCTATTCAGCTCATTAACGCCAATATCTAATCAGCCAATCACATGGCAGCAACTCAATGCATTTAGGCATGTAAACATGGTCAAGACAATCTTCTGAAATTCAAACTGAGCATCAGACTAGGGAAAAAAGGTGATTTAAGACACTTGAACGTGGCATGGTTGTTGGTGCCAGAAAGAATATTTCAGAAACTGCTGATCTACTGGGATTTTCACACACAAACATCTCTAGAGTTTACCGAGAGTGGTCCAAAAAAGAGAAAAAATCCAGTGAGTGGTAGTTCTGTGGGCAAAAATGCTTTGTGTTGATGCCAATTGTCAGAGGAAAATGGCCAGGCGGATTTAAAATGATAGAAAGGCAAAAGAAACTTAAATAGACATTCGTTACAACCGAGGTCTGCAGAAGGGCATCTCTGAAGGCACAAAACATCAAGCCTTGAAGCATGTGGGAAACAACAGCAGAAGACACGCCAGTGCCAGCTAAGAACAGGTAATTCACACAGGCTCACCAAAATTGGACAATAGAAGATTGGGGGGAAAACTCATTCAGCTCATGCTTTCATGTCCTTCCCTTTATCGCCTACCCATCTTCTGATGGCTACTTCCAGCAGGATAACAGCATATCACAAAGCTCAAATCATCTCAAACTGGTTTCTTGAACATGGCCGTGAGTTCACTATACTCAAATGGCCTCCACAGTCACCAGATCTCAATCCAATATTATCATCTGTCGGTATTTATAAAACTATTTTCTTTTCTTGACAGGTCTGGAAAGAGGCCTGTCTATTCACCACCAGGAAGGAACCAGGAAGGAACCAAGAGGAACCAGCTAAGATGGTTGGTATGTAGCCTACTTTTCATGTTTGTAATGTAATGCATCTTGACACATGGCATGACAGACCAATCACCCAGACAAAGCATTTCATAAAACAGCACATTGGCAAGCGGCAATCAGCAAACATGAAACATTTAAAAACATGAAACATTTGAGTTTTCTGCAAAAATTCACTGATATGTTGGAGGAGGGAGACTAATTTTTTCTTCCCATCATCCCTCGTCATCCATGCTGATGACAGCCGCGCGGAATGATTGACAGCCCCTGCCGTGATCCACAAAGATCTCCACGTCAGTTAGCGATATGACCTCAGGTTACCATGGTAAACGAACAAGATTGGTTCTAAACTGGGTAGTTTGATTGAGTCAGCGCTAATTCACGTTTAATGACGCTATTGATTGGAACACGCGCGTGTTTGTGTTCTAACAGCCTCTGTCAAACCAATCAGATTAGCTGAGTACACCTGTACAACCGCGGAAACAAATAGTGCAAAGAGCAAACACATCGACGGGACGGGCTCGTAGCGAGAGAAAAGCTGTGATCGCCCCAGGATCAAATAGCAATCAAGCGGCAGTCAGACAAAGCGGAGATTTCTGTGACCGGACTCCAAATGAGCGCGCAAGAGACAACTAGAGAAACAGAAAGCTCATAAGTGCTCGCCCTCGATCTCTATTTGCTCAAACTAAGAATTGAAGATCACTCCTCACGTTGCACGCACACACATAGGGCTCAATCTATCACCACAACACATTCTCATGGGAGAGGGAACATAACGTCCGACCATCGCCAGATTAATGGGTTAACACCAGGGACGTGTCCATAATGTGCTCCCGGGGACGCAGAGATTAGGCCGCGGCAGACAGTCCCGTCTTCAGTGGGCAACAGACGTCTATCGATCCCTCTGTATGTGTGCATGTCTGTTCTGTGTACTAGACTCAAAGCGAGGGAAAGAGTGATGGGTATGTCACCAGTGCTTGCTCTGCTGACAGTACGTAAGGACTGTTGACAAGTTAAGATGAAGCCTCACACACATGCTCTCTCAGGAATAATAGGGCCCTTTTTCTTTCTGTCAATAACCATGAAGTGTTTTGGGGTGTGTGCGTGCACTCAAATAATAGTCAAATATAGTAGCCAACAATATGTGGAATACAGGAATAAAAGCAAGACCTGGAAGTTTTTTAAATGAGTCAACCAGGCCTATTTCATGGTGTGATGTGAATCTGGTTATTGTTAAGTTTTTAAGTAAAAACCTTGAATGCTCCTTAAAAATAATATTTCACTGCAAAAAAGGACTCTAATACTTTTGTAAAAAAAATTACAATTAGTTTGTTTACTTCTAGCAAACTTGCAACTTTTAGGAACACAAAGATCAATGCAGCTTTTTAATTGTATAGCTAATATGATTTAAGTAACAGCAAGTAACCTGTTAATGCATTTTTACAGAACTCAGAAAGCTCTCCCAACATGCACTGGAGCATTAATAATTATGGTAAAGTTGTTTTACCCTTTATTTCTACAGGTTATTCAAACATTTATATCCCTTATTTAAATTTTAGTTGATTTTTTCTTTCATTGTGATGTCAATGAAAATTCACCCTGTTTCTAAATGCATCGTTTTTTTTATTGTTATATTATTCGTCCATATTAAAAATGTTAAATAAAAAAATAACTTTTTTTTCCTTTTTAAATTAAAATATCATAACTAGAAACTTAGATCATGTCTAAGAAACAACAGACTTCTCTCTGGTGATGAATGCCACACTTCTCAAATCATTTAGTTGCTTATTACTCTGCCACTTCCTCACAATCGTCTGCAAGCTTGCATTGAGATCTTCCTCCATCCAATCAATAACCGGTGGACTGAACCGAATCCGCACACTATACTTTTGTACGTTGCACAACTGAAGAAAAGATCTGTCACTATTTCTGTTAAATTGCGACTTTAAGACAGTACATTTACATTAAATCGTTTAGCAGCAGACGCTTTTGGTAAAGTGTTGATGAAAAAGGTGCATCAACACTCAGCCCGGGTTGAGTTAGGCAGGTCATTCCACCAGCAGGGAACAGTCCAGTTAAAGGTCTGTGAAAGTGATTTTATGCCCCTTTGGGATGGCTCCACAAGGAGCCATTCACTTGCAGAACACAAAGCTTCTGGAGGGCACGTAAGTCTGAAGTAGTGAGTTTAGGTATAGGGGTGCAGACTGCAGAGCCAGTGGTTGTTCTGCAAACATCTTTTGATGCGAGTGGCAATTCGCAACCAGTGCAAATTGATGAAGAGAGGTGTGACATGCGCTCTCTCCACTCTTGCTCCAGCATTCTGGCAGTACATGCTGGAAGGCCTGCCAAGAGAGCATTACAATAGGCCATTCTGAATAGAACAAGAGCTTGGACAAGGAGTTGTGTAGCATGCTCCGATATGAAGGGCCTGATCTTTAGCATTAAGAAGTTTGCTCTCCTTGAATTTACATTTCTGATTTACACATAATAAACGATTTGAACAATCTGCATGGTATTTGTTTTAGATACCTTCTTAAAATTGACAAAACATGATTACAGATTTTAAGTCTTGGCAGCTTGACGTTTTGAATATTTTCCCCCATTTTGTGTCCCCACCCCCACCCCACTTCTCAAACCAAAGTTACACCCTTGAATCAAGGTATATATTAAATATCTTGTTTTTGATTTCCACAAATCATTATGTTTATTTTTTCTTTCTTACTTTATAAACAGGCACAGTTTTTGTATTTCTACATCCATTTTACTCAAATTGAAAAAAACTACTTTTTACACCTATTTTTTTTACTATGTTAATTAAGTGAAACTGTGAAAATCAAAGACATCATTTGATATCAGCATCTACATGCTGAAATTTAGTTTGTATATTGTTAAAATGCACAGCATGCCTTAAAAACAGACTTTCTTGAACATTTCAAATGTAATACCATAATAGTGTGCAGATTTGTTTTTACAGCTCTGGTCAAGCAGGTTCCATTGTAAAATTTGAATACTGGTCTCTCTCTTCCTTCCTCTTTCTCTTCCTCTCCATCTCCCTCTCTCCGGTTGTCTTTCTCTTTCCCCTCTGCGTTTGTGAATGGGACCTGCGGCCATTGTCTCTGTGTCAATCACACACTCTCACACACATACCCAGGAGACACACAATTGACATTTGGCGGATTGCTCTGTGTGTGTGAGTGTGTGTGTTTTAGGTTATTAAGATAAGGCAGGTATGCCGTAGGTTCTTCATTAACATGTTAGGGGATCTCATCATCCTTTCTCCTCTAGCACTGTGGCTGTAATTGGGTAAGGCTATTAGACACAGAGTGATCACGCCTGTGTGATGGCAGGAGGGGGATGGTGGCGTGGCCAATGGGGGAGGATGGAATCTTATAACTATATGACACAGTGTGTGTGTATGAGAGCACGTCTATATCAGTGTGTATATGTGTGCTGATGGGATAGAACTATTAAAGCTGATGTCGGTTTAGGTAGACTTTAATAGTCCTGCTAAGCAGCGGGTAATTGGCCATATCCGGAGAAAATAGGAGAGATTGATTTAGAGGTGTCTGGGTTTAAATGGACACCTTGGAGGATGGAATTTTAAGCTGTAAAGTCAAGCTATGTAGTGCCACTTGGCATCTGTAACTGCACAATTTGAGTGAGAAAAACTGATGAATATACTATAAATACCCTTGTAACACAAACCTTTTTTTTATATTTTATTTACTATCCATTTATCTTTGATCTTTACGCTATTTTGTAACAACGTTGTGATCTCCCTGCATGTGGTCTGATTTAGACATTTTCCTTCCATTAACGGATGGTTTGTGAAGGATCAGTGATACTGAGACATATATCAGCATTTGTACTAACTTGCTACTAATTTTGCTGTCTTAAATCACATTCCACCATACTAATCATATACTGGCTAGAAAAAAGGTGAAGTGAGACAGTGGGCTTCTTAATTTATCTTGTTAAAACAGATTGAGGAATGAATGGGGCAAAATACAGAGAAATATAAGCAAAATTGTTTCAGTCTGACCAAAATTTAAGCTTAATGATAAAATGACAAAAAATATCACAATAACATATCATGTAATTTAAAAGGACAGTTTAAATGTACACTAGCAGTAGTGAATACTTTGAATATTGTATATACCTATATAAGCTATATTACTCTGGCTTATACAGTACAGTAGGGCTATATTGCAACGTGATGAAGCCTCTTTCCGTTTAGAAATTAAACACTGCCATCTAGTGATTCGTGTGTTCACATTCTCCCCTACTGTCATTGTAAAAACCACACATCTTTTGAAAGAGATTAACTAATAATAATAATAATAACAATAATAATAATTAAATGTGTAATAAAAAATCCCAGGATGGGTCACTTTACTTTAAAATAAATTTTGTGAAATTGTTACAAACATTAGAGGATTAGATGGCTCGGCTGTATATTTAGTTCCTACTTGTAGATCTAGGCTATGTCATTACATTTTATAATGTTAATACACAAACTTATTCGACATACCTATTAAAATCTGTTTGTTACTCTAAAATTTGGGCTCTAGGTGGTATAAAAGGCCACATGATGACGATTAATGAATCTAAAAAATTGGCTTCACGTTTTAAAAAAAATAATCGTAGAAATAGTTCCTTGTTAAATATACCTTTCATCTGTAAATTATAAGGTTATTAACATTCTACATTTTACTAAAAACGATTTTACAATATTTGTACAGTAGCCTATTAGGCCTCAATGCCTATTTGTCTTTAAAAAATCTAATATTTGTTTAATAAGGTTTTTAACTTACATTTAACCAATTATAATGTTTAACATACTTTCCCCTTTAAACACGTTATAACCTACAGTGTGTCTGCGACTGTAGTTCAGTGTGATGCTATTGGAACGAAATACTGCCGATCTCTATCGATTGACGTGCAAGGCGAAGAAAACACACATAGAGAGGGGAGGAATAATGTGTGAAATCAGTGCAGAAGGGTTCCATAGATTCAGAAGTGTGCAATGATGTGATAATAAATAAGAAATTGCTATTTCTAGTGTATACAGTTAATATTATCACCGAGCGCCGTGTCATTAACAAGCAACATCAGTATTGGTTACAAATCTCACCTTGAGTGGATTGGTTTGGCCCTATTCATTAACGGCACCTCTCAGCAGCACCCCCTCCCCCTCGGACCAAACGAAACGCTTTATCATGAAAGGGATTAAATTAGCTACATTTTATTATTTGTTATCAGTCTAAGTATCAGTACTGGAATGCGACTAGTAAATCAGAACCGATTCTCTTCGCCTGTACAATAACCATGATCGCATCAGTCATGTATCTTCTGCACCCGCTGCTGCGGATCTGTGTGCTGCTGGATGCGACACTGTGGCTGGCGGTCTCTGCCAGCCCTACCGATGATAATGTACTGCGGGCCGGCCATGGAGAACACGGAGAGCCGGGGCATGAAGAACCACATAAAGACTCCTACAGCACATTCGCCTCCGAGTTCCTCGAGTCCAGATACCTTTCAGACGAAGGTACGATGGAATAAAACGACAATTGAAATCATGAATGTTGTTTTTGTGTCTTTTCTCTGTAAATGTGAGTGCAATTCTTAGAAGCAATACATGTAGTGTATGGTCATACTGTTTGATGCCCTCCCTCGGAGCGGAGGCCTTTTAATTAGGTTAATTGTATTGTCTGTTAGTGATAAATATTAGCTATACTTTTGTGAGATATTGTTTTTGATTCACTGATATAATCCTTTCCATTCATATGGTATAAAATCAGCACCTTGGTCAGCAGCCTGTGAAACTCATTTCTAGTTATCAGCAGACTTTCCCAAGTCTATTTAAGTCTATTAAACTAGTCTATTTTATATTCAGTAGTATACTGTCTGTAGACGCCCAGACAGTGTTTCATAAAGTCATGACACATCAAAGGGATATAACAGAATAGATAACTGGGCCAGTGTTGTAGATAGGTACGGCTATACAACATGGGACAATGTTGAATAGTATAAAACAAGTTCAGTTTGTAAAGCTGCTTTGAAGCGATAGCTATGTATTGTAAAAAGCGCTATACAAGTAAATGTGAATTCAATTGAATTGAACATAAATGAAAACTAAAATAAGATTTGAAATTAAATCAAAACAAATGTAATTTTTCAAGCAGAGAATTCTGAAAATGTATGTATGCATCATACTTGATGGGACAGTGTTCAGTTGTATAAATGTGTAAATGTAAAACACTATGTGTTATAAAACAATACGATATACACTACCATTCTAAAATTTGGGGTTTCTATGTTAATATATCTTCAGTGTTACATGATCATTCTTATGTTGATTTGGTGCTCAATAAATATTTCCTATTTTTGAAAAAGCTTAATATAAATCTTTTGTTACATTATGAATGTCTTTACTGTTCTTTTTTGATGAGTGTGTCCTTGGTGAATAAAAATTTTAATTTCTTTCTTTAAAAAAACAAACTTACTTGACCCCAAACGTTTCATTGGTAGTGTCATATATAATGTACAATACAACAAGATATAGGCCTAGAGGCCTCTATGGGGTCTGTGGTGGTATTCTATAGGTCTACTCAATGTTTTATCAGAAAAAAAATTCTGAAAAAGAGTTACACAACAGTACATTATGCAAACCCAAATCTACAATTAATAAACTGAAGTTCAACTATATCATTGACCCTCCCACATTACTATGTATTAAATAAAATTAAAATGTAATGTAAAAATATATTGCATCATTGTTGTTTATTTTAGTAGTAGGACTAGCTGAAACCAGTTCATTAATGTATTGGTTGTCTGATGTCTCATAGGTTACCCCTTCCCAACTGCACCCCCTGTGGACCCATTTGCCCGCATCAAAGTTAGCGACTGTGGAGTAACCAAAGGATGCATCAGGTGAGCGCATGGAAAAAAGGTTAAAATTAGTCTAGGAACAATATATTATTGTAGTAGGGTCAAATAGTGTATTGCATGCTGTATTCTGCCAGTACTCTCAAGAGTTATAAATGTGAATCAGCCAATGGCACTGCTTCTCTGTTTCGTTCAGTGGAATGTTCTACAGCATGCAATATACATACACATCATGTAGAATTCTTGTAAGCCTGTGTTGCTGGTTATTCTAATAATTAGACACAGGTTGATGGTAAAATTTGCTGGGCATTACTGCCTGACGCACCTATGCCGGTGTCAAATTGCCAGCCACAGGGTCATCAGAATGGGAGCCACCCTTCACCGATGTTTCGCCCCTTATTCTAGAAAATCTCCGGGTGGTGGGGCAACGGACAGGAACGTCTCCCTGCTGCTGGACCTAGATCTCAGGTCCTTTTGCCTTGAGGCTTCTCAGCACCCCAGCTCTTGTCATTCCTCCTCAGCCATAGCCAAAAGCTTCCTTTTCTCTGCCTCTTCGGCAAGATCTTAAAGGGATAGTTCACCCGAAAATGAAAATTGATCAAATGTCATCATTTACTCATCCTTATGTTGTTCCAAACCTGTGTGACTTTCTGACATCCATGAAACACAGGAATCATTTGTTTTGTCCATATAATCAAAGTCAGTGAGATTCAAAACTACACAGGACCCCACTGGCTTTAATTTCATAGAGAAATAAACACTGAGATATTTTTCAAAATATCATCTTTTGTGTGTCGTGGCAGATTTAAAGTCTTTTGTTCAGGTCTGCAGGTTTTAAAGTTTTCTGATCCAGGTCTCAAAGAAAATCTTTCAGAGTCGAAATTCCAGGTCTCAGAAGGATTAACTGTATTGGGCAATTCAACAAAGTGAGATGCCAGCTGTTCAATAGTCAACATTCAGGTCTTATACCTTTTTCTTATCGTTGGTACCTAATGAGCATCTGTATTGTTATCTTTTTCTTATTGTTCCTCCTCGAAACTTCGCCACAATCAGAAACACCTGCTCTGAGGCCTTCTTTTTATTGGTGGAGAAGCTCTGCGCATGCGCTTTTTAAAAAAATACCTCATATGTTTTTTAGTACCTCTCCGTACCTTCCACTAAGATTTTTTGTACATGGTCTTTCAGGTACTTTTCAATCCTTACATGCCCTGTGACCTAGTTTTTCTGCTTGCCATTACAGCATTTAGACTTATGCATGAGACATAGGAGATTCCCCAACATGTGTTCCACAGAATAAAGAAAGTCAAACATGTTTGGAATGATATGAATGTGCGTACATGAATAAAATGTGTGCCTTAATTTTTCTGTTGCTGTAGATATGGCAAACCAGGCTGTGACGCAGAGACCTGTGAATACTTCCTGAGTTTCAGACGCATTGGCACAGATGTGGAATTCGAGATGAGTGCAGACACTGACGGATGGGTTGCTGTCGGTTTCTCCTCTGACAAAAAAATGGTAAAAGGGGAGGGAGTGAATATAAGGCAAGGTGTGAATGCTTTCAGACCTGCTAAGAAATACACAATAATATTGTTGTTGTAGGGAGGTGATGATGTCATGGGCTGTGTTCATGACGATAATGGACGTGTACGGATCCATCATTTCTATAATGTGGGCCAGTGGGCCAAAGAGATCAAGCGCAACCCGGCACGGGACGAGGAGGGCATTTTTGAAAACAACCGCGTCATCTGCCGCTTCAAACGGCCTCTTCATGTGCCACGGGAGGAGACGCTAGTGGACCTGCACCTAAGCTGGTACTATCTGTTTGCTTGGGGACCTGCCATACAAGGTAAGTCATTCAGCCCCATTTTATATGAGCCCAATTATGCTTTTTTATGCTTTAGTTAAGAGTGTAATGTTGCTGTTTGAGCATGAAAAAGGTCTGCAAAGTTACAAAGTACAGAGTCCACTTCAAAGTTAGTTATTCTCTATTTCCGTAAGCACCGTTTCTGAACGCTCTGATATGCCTCGATTGTACTCTTGAGGTATCTTCTGGGAATGCACACATCACAATATTCCTCATTTAAATAATTCCAACCCAGCACCCAAAAAAGGGACGAGGCCTGGTTGAGTTGCATTAGTAGCAATCACAACACATTGGTCCAGCCGAACAATCAGAGCGCTTTTTAGAAGGCAGGGCTTCAAGGGCTTCGTTATCCGGGACTGGCGGATTAATGCGAGCAAAGAAAACGGGCTTAATTTTGGATACATGAAAGACGGGGTGAATCCTCCTGTACACTGGAGGAAGATTGAGGCGGACTGTCACGGGACTAATGATTTTAGTGACAGAGAACGGTTCAATGAATTTAGGCGCCAGCTTATTTGAAACGGAGCGGAGAGGAATGTCCTTGGTAGAAAGCCACACTTTGGAACCGATGACGTATACGGGAGGCCTACGCCGGTGGCGATCGGCTTGGGCCTTGGTGCGCGCCCCCACTTGGAGTAGAGTCTCACGGGCTCTAGTCCAAGTACGGCGACACCTCTGGACGAAGGCGTGTGCCGAGGGGACCGCGACTTCGGACTCCAGACTAGGAAAAATAGGTGGCTGGTATCCTACACTACACTCAAACGGTGATTGGTCCGTGGATGACACTGGAAACGTGTTGTGGGCGTACTCCACCATAGACAGTTGCTGACTCCAAGAGGAAGGATTCTTGGACACTAAACATCACAACGTTCTTTCCAAATCCTGGTTGGCTCGCTCAGTTTGACCATTGCTCTGGGGATGGAACCCGGAGGACAGACTGACAGTCGCACCCAAGAATTTACAAAACTCTTACCAAAATTTGGACACAAATTGGGGTCCTCTGTCAGAAATCACGTCTGTCGGGAGGCCATGTAGCCGAAAGACGCGGTTAACGACAATCAACGCTGTCTCCTTGGCTGAGGGTAATTTGGGCAAGGGAATGAAATGGGCCGCCTTCGAGAATCGGTCCACCACGGTCAAAACTACCGTGTGACCCTGGGAGGGTGGGAGGGCGGTGATGAAATCTAGAGCGATATGGGACCAGGGTCTTGAAGGCACCGGCAGCGGTTGAAGTAACCCATCTGGGGGCCGATTGGAAGTCTTACCTGTGGCGCAAACTGAGCATGCCAAAACAAAACTGTGAACATCGCGAGCCATGAGAGGCCACCAGAATCGTTGCTTGACTAAAAACTTAGTGCGATTGACCCCAGGATGGCAAACCACATTGGAACAATGTCCCCACTGAATGACGCTGGACCGTAAACCCTCAGGCACAAATAAACGATTCTGTGGACAGCGGATCGGAGGCGTTACCCCTTCTAAGGCCTTCTTGATCTTCGACTCCATGTGAGTGTAGAGATGAATAGATTCTCTGGTAAAATGCACTCGGGAGTAGACGGGCATTCGGAACGGTCAAAAATACGCGATAAAGAATCGGGTTTGATGTTCTTGGAACCCGGGCGGTACGAGAGAGTAAAATCAAAACGACCGAAAAAAAGAGCCCACCGAGCCTGTCTGGAGTTTAGTCTTTTAGCAGTCCGAATGTATTCTAAGTTCTTGTGGTCGGTCCAGACGATAAAAGGTACCCCCGACCCTTCTTACCAGTGGCGCCACTCCTCCAATGCTAACTTGACTGCCAACAACTCTCTGTTGCCAATGTCATAATTACGTTCGGCAGGGGCTAAACGATGAGACAAAAACGCGCAAGGATGCATCTTATCGTCTGAAGGAGAACGCTGGGATAGCACTGCACCTACCCCCACCTCTGACGCGTTGACCTCCACCATGAACTGACGTGATGGATCAGGGGTTATCAGGATGGGGGCTGAAACGAAGCAACCCTTCAGTTTAGCAAATGCCGCCTCGGCTGCGTCTGACCATATGAACGTCGTTCTGGGGGAAGTCAAGGCGGTCAGAGGTGCGACTAGTTGGCTGAAATTGCGAATGAAACGCCGGTAGAAAGTGGCGAATCCCAGGAACCTCAGTAGGGCGTTACGGGAATCTGGACTTGGCCAATCCACCACAGCCTTAACCTTTTCAGGATCCATGCGCATTCCCTCAACCGAGATGATGTAGCCTAGAAAGGGAACAGACTGTGCATGAAAAGCGCATTTCTCCGCCTTGACAAAAAGCCCATTCTCTAGCAACCTCTGAAGCACTTGTCAAACGTGCTTCACGTGTTCCTGGATATGTCATCCAGGTAGACATATATGAACTGATCGACCATGTCTCGCAATACGTCATTGAAAAGTGCCTGGAAGACCGCTGGGGAGTTGGAAAGGCCGAACGGCATAACCAAGTATTCAAAGTGCCCCCTGGGGGTGTTAAACGCGGTCTTCCACTCATCCCCCTCCCTGATGCGGACCAAATGATAAGCATTCCTTAAATCCAATTTCGTGAAGATAGATGCTCCTTGCAACCTCTCGAAGGCTGAAGACATCAACGGCAAAGGATAAGTATTCAGTAATCAATAGAAGGTCACAACGATCCATCCTTCTTCCCCACAAAAAAGAACCCCGCCCCCGCTGGAGAAGAGGAAGGGCGGATGAATCCCGTTGCTAGAGAATCAGAAATGTATTCCTCCATGACCTCTCTCTCTGGGACAGAGAGTGAATATAATTTGTCCTTAGGCGGAGACGTACCTGGCAGTAACTCTATAGCACAGTCATAGGGACGATGCGGGGGAAGAGAAGCAGCCCGAGACTTACTGAACACCTCCTTCAGGGCACGTGTTCCGTGGGCACATGAGATAAGTCCACTGCTTCCTCCTGAAACACAGGGACAGAAACAGATGGACAAGCAGAGACAAGACAAGACTTATGACAATAACTGCTCCACGCCGACACAGACTTGAGCTGCCAGTCCACCTTGGGGTTGTGACGGGTGAGCCAGGGGTGACCAAGAACGATGGGTGCAAGAGGAGTGTCCAGAATGTAAAAGGAGATGGTCTCGGTATGGTTGCCTGACCTGATAAGGGTGATGTCTTCGGTGGCCAGTGAGATGGTGGGGAGTCTTTGACCATTGAGGGCGTGTACTGCAATCGGGTGCGAAAGGTGTCTGAGGGGAACTTGAAATGTGCGTGCAAAGTTGTGGTCCATGAAATTACCTTCTGCCCCTGAGTCCAGAAGTGCCCGACAGCCGTGGAGGTGAGTAGACCATCGGAGCCTTACCTGAAGGAGAGTAGATGTGGATGAGGTCTTCTCGGCAGAGATGCCACCCAACAGTAGCCTCATACTTACTGTCGGGCTGGGCCTTTTAACGGACAACTGTAAGCGAAATGTCCAGCTCCTCCACAGTACATGCAAAGGCCCAGGGATCTCCGTCTCTCCTTCTCCTCCCGGGAAAGCCGGGCTCGACCCACCTGCATGGGCTCAGGATCGTAAACGGGGCTGACCGCGCCCCCGCCTCCAGAACGCTGTCCCTCAATCCCTCCAGAAGGACGGTTAGGTTGAATTCGTCGATCCATTCGTGAAAGACGTGCGTCTACTCTCAGGGCCAGAGCAATGAGATCATTGAGCTTGGTGGGAAGATCCATGGCGTAGACTTCCTTCTGGACGCGGTCAGCCAGCCCATGCTGGAACATGTCCCACTGCGCCTCCTCGTTCCATTGTCTCTCTGCTGCCAGGATTCGAAACTCAATCGAAAAGTCAGATACGGATCTCTCACCTTGCCGTAGATCCGGCAGCACCCTTGTCAGCTTCTCTTCCCGCAGCGGAGCAATCCTAAACACGTTGCATCTCGTCGGAGAGCCGCTGGAACGAGGAGCAGCATTCGTCCTGATTTTCCCACACTGCCGTTCCCCATAGCGCTGCCCTCCCAGACAGCAATGTCAGGACAAATGCGACTTTGGTTCGCTCTTCCTGGAATGTCCTGTGTTGAAGGGAGAAATGCATTTCACATCGTGTTAAGAAAGCTCGACAGTAGTTTGATTCACCTGAATAGGACTCAGGAACCGGCAGACGAGGCTCTGACTGGGAGGGTTCCGCTGGTGGTGGTGGTGGTGGGGGAATCGGCGGTGCGGGTGGCGCAGTGGGAATCCGAAGTTGTTGGATCTGTTGGGTGAGCCCGGACACCTGCGCCACTAAAGCCTGAACGGCGCGAGCTGTATCATTGAGGTTTTTCTCCTGCGTGTCCATTCTCTGTATGCTGCTGTTCACGAATGCGTCTGGTGAACTTGAAGAACCACTCGCTGCTTCCATGAGGGTCAGATCGTTCTGTCAGGGATAATAAGAACAGGAAGCAAGATGCAAGTGAAATATTTATTGTAGATGAAGTAGTTGGTAGTAAGTCCAGAGAAGACAGGTTAGTGGAGCAGGGACCCCGATGGTCAGATGGATCTGGTGAAGAGAGTGCAGCGGTGCGGTGAATGAGTCCAGTGACGAGAAGAATCCAAAAGTAATCCACAGGAACATGAACAGGAACAAGGAAGGCACAAGACTTGAGACGTAGACTGGAACAACACCGGGAAACCACAAACAACGATCTGACAAGGTAAATGAGAAAGTGATGAGAATATATACACATGATGTAGTATATACACTGCAGCTGTTGACGGGAGTGATGAGTGATCGCTGATGATGTTAACGAGCTGGCACGCCCACCTAATCAGCACACATACAACAACAGAAACACGAGACAAGAAGGAGACATAGGATTTATGAACCTTGACACCCATATTATACACCTTTCTGGAGTTTTATTTTATGTGTTGATGTCCTTAAGAATATATATTTGCGGCATAAGTACCAAAAAACATCTATTTTTACAGCTCCTTTCTCAGGAGCTCTGCTAAGAACAGGTCGATTTTGGCCCATCTTATTAATATTCAAGAGCCTTTCTTCTGATTGGCCTGTTGTTTTCTGAGTGACGCATGGCCAGGCCAACCACAGGTAACTAGGGTAATGTATGCTGAAGCCGCAGTGCTGTGGATTTGTGATGTTCACAAGTAAGGTAAATAAAACACCTGTAATGATGAACATTGCTGAGGAAAATGTTATTCTGCCTTATATGTTCGAGCCGGACTCAGACCCCAAATTGGTGACGGCAAGAGACAAACAACCACCTCCTCAAACGCGGATGTTTTAGAATGGTTGGCTAATTAATGTTTGTTTGTTTCTTTTCTTGTTTTTTTTACTTTCGGCGTTATTGTAAGAGTATTATAATTACCATTATATCAATGCTGCACCCAGATTTAACGCTAATTTAAACTGTCTGTAAACAAACTCAGACTTTGAAATAACTTTACCCATGCAAGTAACATTAAGTTACACTAAACGTTAGTTTCTGTTAGCAAAACAAAAGACACAGAGACTGAGAGAACTCAATCTCACTGTCTTTAACTCGGTAAAAACAACAGACACCAACACGGTGTCTGTAACTTAGGAAAACAATTTATTTTGTCTTTTTTTTTGTCTTGTTTCCAACAGATATTCTATCAAAGCTTGTGGCAACCATAGACTATACAAAACAACACGTCAGCATCAATTTGTATCCGTTTACAAACTATAATTTCAGATTATGCCAGCTCCATAACGTAAGATATAATGTGTTAGAAGTTTATTTACAGGTTGCGAATTTGAGGTCGGACTAGGGATGGCGAAAACTAAAAATTTTCTTGACCGACCACCGAGCCTCATTAGCCGGTTGAAACCGGTTAACCGATTAGTTTAAAATATCCAACGCTATTTGAAAAACAGCCATTTCGAGCCGCGCCTGCAATTTCGCAACTCTGTCGCATCTCTCTCTGTCTCCCGCTCACACACACACACACACACTGCCCCGGCGCCGCGCGTCCACTCACGTCACTTTTTTAAAATCCCCTACAGCGCGAAACATGAGTCCCGCAAACGCGTGCCGAGGAGCTTGTATGTAATCGGAGGAAAAGGCTCTTTAGTTTTGAAATGGTTTGGGTACAAGGTGATCGCGTTGAAATTAAAGTCGTTAGTCTAGCGTTAGAAGCTCATTTGAAACATTGCAGCGGCTCATTTAAGAAAATGACAGCTCCGAAGAGACTCCGCTTTAGTTTGAGGTAACGTTAGTCCTAACAATAATAAAGAAAGATGATGATCATCATCACCTTATCTGTTACCACTGAAATGTAGATGTAATGTATTTCTACAGTATTACTACTGTATTTAAGCACTGTATCACACAAGTTGCAACTTACTGTGTCATTCTTTTTGGTGAAATGGTCCCATACACTACTTTTCTTTGCCGCTTCATCTTGTGGTCTGCCCTGGCTCTAACCTCCAGTGTTTTAGCCTGTAGCCTTTACTTTTCGCAAACCTTGTGAGCGCGCGAACCCAAACGCTGTGACCTCGTGCCAAATGTTTTTATTGTTTTTTTAAGTACAAACAGGCGAGTGATGAAAAATGGAGTGTGAGGGATTTGTTCACTTCACACAAAAATATCTTGGAATGAGATGGCTAACTGTAGTAGCGTTTAGTACACTGTCTATAATAGCTTTATTTAGAGATCACTTTTTTTTAACCGACTACCGACAACTTTCATCGGTTAACGTTGAGATGGTCAACCATCGGTCAAACGGTCATCGGTTAGCATCCCTAGGTCGGACCCAATAATGTAGGGCTGCAGCATCTTTGAGGAGTAGCTTCTTTGAAAAACATTAAACTGTTCCCTATTGACGGAGCAGTTACTTGTGAAATGTTCAGAACAGACGGTTAAGGTCGAACTAAATTGCTGTGGTATTTCAGAATAAATAAACACTAGCCACTGGTCTCTTATTGATGTTGTTGCCTGTGCAATGATGCAGTTTACTGACATCCATCGACTGAACTGTGTTTTGACGACATGTGTCCATGTTGTTATTGCTCGGCAACGATGTTGTCTGGGGTCGGGCAAAAGGAGGGCGGACGGTGGGCAGTGCTCGGGGTGGAGAATGAAGGTGGTGACTGAGTAGTTCTGACATCACATTTTTACGGAAGTCACAGCGGCTCGTGAAAAGGCACAGCTACTTTATGCAGGCTGTGTACATTTGTCTCTGGATTGACTGTTTTGAAATTTATATGGTAGTTACATAGCCCCTAGACCTCTGTTATCATGAAAAAACCAGGACATTTCAGTTTTGACAATATGGGACCTTTAAACATCCTTGTTACGATGCATTGCTGTAGAAACTTAACTAGCTAGTCACGACTGTTTCCCGAAACCGGTTGCACCTCTTGTCGTTTCAACAATATAGGACTGTCGTTAATGACGTCACCTGAAGGTGGTGAAGTAATAACTTCTGGCAATTAATCGATTCGAGAGCGTAATTAATGTTATTAATATTATTATAGTTAATTTACATAACAGAGAGCTGTTCATTATTTTAATTACATTAACATATGTTAATGTTAGGTTCCCGTATGCAAAAACGAGGCTGAATGTTGACATGCTAAAATATATAGATTAAAATGTGTATATAATATATATATATATATATATATATATATATATATATATATATATATATATATATATATATATATATATATATATATATATATATTTAAATTGGGTGAAAGATATACAATGTACTGAATGCCAACTTTCGCATGGTGCACAAGAGAACGATCTATTTAAGTCCACATGCCGTTTTATCTAGAAACTATGCTTCTAACCACAGCTCGAGAGCTGTAGTTCCAACCATGTAAGTTTGTGACGTTTTGTGAATGTTCACTTGTACTATGGTTCCAGGAAACGTCAAATCGTTCTACTATGTTGGTTGGTAACGATGGAACTTGTCAACATAGCTGGCTAACAATGCTTTTGGGAAACGAACCCCAGAGTGTTTAGAGAGGTGCAGGTGCTGCAACATATGTGAAAAATAATGTGTTTTTTGAACATCCACATATGAAAACCTATTCTAGTAGACCCCAAAAACAAAATCACAACTTTGTAAAAGGTCCCCTGTAAGGCTACAAATTCAGCCTGGTTTATGATTTTTACCCTGTTTACAGACATTTTGTTGTTTTTCTTCACAGGTTCCATCACAAGGCATGACATTGACTCCCCACCGGTGTCAGATCGCATGATTAGCATCTATAAATACGAGGACATTTTCATGCCTGCCACAGCCTATCAGACATTCTCATCTCCCTTTTGCCTCCTCCTCATCGTTGCTCTTACTTTCTACCTGCTGATGGGCACACCATAACCAGCCAAGAGAGAAGGAATACAACTATCCATGGAGACACGACTAATACGACTAGCTTAACAGTATTAGAAACAGGCAGCAATAAATAAGATGACAAACACATTGTGATTCAGAGATGAGAGTCAACCATACATTTATTATATATTATAACCCTGAATGGTATGTTACTCCATGGTAAGTTTAGCCTATAATAGTTGAAATAATCTGAGCCAAATTAATGTTGATATTCAGTATACTTAAGGTGCAGTCACAGTACATTTTTGGGTGCAAAAAATTGCCTAAAGTGATGCATGTAGCTCAGCTTTCTGTTGGTCAATGCAGTGAATCCATAAAAAACTTGAACCCATGGGAAAATCTTTTGCTGAAAATTCTCGTTTGTGTGGATTCGTATTGAAATGACTGCATTTCACCCGTGAAAATTGGCCAACCAGCAGTAAAAGTGTCCAAACCTTTACAGTGGCACATATCATGACACACTTTATCCCACCACAGAGCTCTACAGAGAAGTGAACTGCCTCCTGTTGAATTTAACGGTTTGCCAAATCTCAGTAGAAATGCTCTGCTGTTTGTAGTTGCCTGCTTTCCACTATTTTTCCAGCACATTATAGCTCTGATGAACATTTATTATTAATGCTGTGAATTTTAGAGGGATGTAAATTAATGCCTATGACTGACTACGCAACTTACAGCAGTACATAATTGGCCCTCCAGCACAAACACACACACATAGTATTCATAACACATCACTGCCTTCCAGTTAGCCAGCTCAGTATTTGATGATGCATGCCAGCAAACCAGCTTCATCTGAGCCATTTAAACCAGTGTTCACTTGAATAGAACCAGTCCAGAAGAGAAACATGTGGTTTTTATTCCAATGAATCGAAGACTTTCTATACCAAGGAGTTCATGCCACTGCCAAACTTACAAATGTTCTAAGAATTGATTGCTGCCTGTGTAGAACGATTTGGATCACACCAGTTAGCGTGTGGTTGTATACAGTTCTAATTCTTTGGCACTCTTTGAGAATATCCTGTAATAAAAAACACATTTGTATAGCAGATTGAAGAGCGCCATGTAAAGAGGTTTAGAAAAGTATTTTGTTTTGAATACATTCTTATATTTACCTGAAGGATATATATCAGGAAATGTACCTACTTGGAGGAGTTATACGATTCCTTTTTGATGTGTGCAGCCCAGATATAATTGTGTAATGTATATGAATGGAGATATTGTATGCTAATGGTCAAGGAATAATCCTTGTAAGGTTGCCAGTGTTATATTTTAATATACTTTTGAAATGTTGACATTGACAGTATCAGAGAATATGCAATGATTAGTGTGCTTTGTGAAGGACTGTGAGACATTATTTTAAACATGTCATACAAACTATTAGCAGCTTACATACATTCTGGCAAGTTTACTGTGAATTCTCTCCCTAATTGGAAGCAAAGATGCCTGTTTGATGTTCCTGAACACATTCTGCACTTTTTAAATAAAACTATGAAGACAGCTGAAAATGGGAACTTTTGTTATATTTGTCTGGATAAAATGGGAATGTTTTCCGCATATCTGAACTCATTATGCTTGTCACGACATGGCGCCTTGAAAAATAGTATTGGGGATTTTTAATCATCCAATTCAACTCCAATCTTTTGATTCAGTAATTCACTAATATATACATTCACTAATTCAGTCAGTGACTTTTTCTGCAGGTTACATCTTTACGTCAGTAGATGGCGACAAGTGCTACGAGCGTGTCACGAATCATTGGCTCATTCACTCAATCAAACGATTCATTAAAAACAACGAATCGTATGACAAAAGTCTTATATTTATATCACATAAATAGTAGGCTACTATTACTTGTATTAATAGTATAATAGAAATAGGATACCATTTCGAATTCACATATTCCCCCGGTTTCACAGAAGGCTTAAGCCTATTAATCCTATAGACTAAAATGCATTTAAGCTGTTTTAATCGAAGCATATTATAAAATATGTCAGTCAGTGCCATTGTTTTGCCTCAAGATAATATCACCAGTAATGTTTTTTTCTAAGGCACGTTTATAAAAACTACTTCAAGGGTTACTAGCCTAAAAATTTTTTTTAGTTAATGATATGTAAGACTGTGGCTTTATTAGTGCTGTTCATTGATATTGAAACTTTCTCAATATAATGAGATACTAAGTCATAATTATGAGAAATTTTCTCATTATTATGACTTAGATAATCTTTTTTTTTTTTTTTTACTCAACTATGGCGGAAACGGGCTTCCATAGAGTGCTGCCCTCTTCGAGTTGAATGGTGGCTACTGCAGTTGAATTTTCCTATTGGAAGTTGTTTCCCCGCGTGACATAAGCAGACTCTGCCAACGGCTCACTACCCATGCCCCTGGCACGAGCGCACCACGCCCTTCGCTAGCATCGTCGGCATCGGGAGTTAAAGGATTAGTTCACCTCAAAATGAAAATTTCCTAATAATTTACTCACCCCAATCAATGCCATCCAAGATATCCGTGTCTTTCTTTCCTCAGTGGAAGAGAAATTAAATTTTTTGAGGAAAACATTTCTGGATTTTTCTTCGAATAATGGACTTCAATGACAACCAGCGTTTTGAAGTCCAAATCAATGCAGTTGCAAAGGTCTTTTAAGTGCTTTAACGGTCTGTGCACGATCGCAGCTGAGGAGGAGAGTCTTGTCTCGCGAAACGATAGGTCATTTTCAAAAATAAAATAAAAATATATATACACATTTTAACTACAATTGTTTGGATTGAGCTGATCTGCAACGCGCCGCGAACTATGTCATCAAGTTGAAAGGTCACTGTCGATGTCGCGGGCGCCGGCGGAAGTACCGCCCTACTGTTTACAAAGTGATCAATACAATTTGAACCATAGATATCATATAGAGACTATATGATGTCTATGATTTGAACTATCCTCCTTCGCATGGTCGAGTGGGGCGGTACTTCCGCTGGCACCCGTGACATCGACAGTGACCTTTCAACATGATTATGTAGTTCCCGGCGCGTTGCAGATCAGCTCAATCCGAACAATTGTAGTTAAAAAGTATATATATATATATATATATTTTTTATTTTTTTATTGACCTATCGTTTCGCTAGATAAGACTCTCTTCCTCAGCTGCGATCGTGCACAGCCATTTCAAGCACTTCAAAGACCTTTGAAACTGCATTGATTTGGACTTTAAAACAGTGGTTGTCATTGAAGTCCATTATTCGAAGAAAAATCCAGAAATGTTTTCCTCAATTTAATTTCTCTTCCACGGAGGAAAGAAAGACATGGATATCTTGGATGCCATTGGGGTTAGTAAATAGTAAACAGTAAAGCGACCGTGGGTGTTGGAAAGGCGCTATATTAATAAAAATCGTCATCATTATTATTAGTAGGCTAATAACCACCCAAACACAAACTGCAGGATACCAGCGCTCTGTGAAAAAGTCAGTAATTATTTAATGCCAATATTAAGAGGTTGAGGCATTCTTACACAAAAACAAACATACTGCAAAACCTTTCCATTTGCACTTGAAATTGAACTCAAACTGTTCAGTTACTTTCTCAGACAGATGCTTCATATCCCTCACTCCGGTAACTGCCCATTGCTCATGGAGGGGGAGGGGCAGCGCCCTAGCGCCCTCTATTGGACAGCCGCCCCTGGATAGTTGTTAATGCTGATAATTTCTTTTAATGATCGAGGCATAATCCTGGCTTAATCTAAACCCTGTCTGTGAAACCAGGCCATTATCCAGTCATAGTCATTTTCCTCACAATAATTTTCAACTATGTGATTTTTAAATGGAGTCTAAATGTCGTCAATACTTTTTGACACACAAAATAACATTTTTAAGGACATCGTTTACCAAACAGTTTTGTTTACCAATTCTTCAATTCCATTAAATGATTTTATGTTCACAGAAGAAAATGTCATGAACGTTACTGGTTTTGGAACGAGCAAATAATGGCACTTTTGGGGGTGGGAGAGGTGAACGATCCGATTAAAGATTCGTTCAAAAACGCCTTTGAGCCGCTCTATTGAAAAACAACCCAAGTAAGATGGGTCATGTTCACTTGTTGATGGCATTCGTAAACTACTTTTTACTAATAAAGATAATATTCAGTGTCTGGTAGGCTGAAAAACACAATTTGACTACATTTCCCAGACTACTTCCTACATTTTACGTCACTGCCCAACCCGCAGTTGAGCTGGATCGTCCGGACTGAAACGCAGCGATGCCAGCGACCATGGCAGACACAGAGGACCCTGGTCCAGGCGCGGCTACTGACCCGGACACCCCGCGCACAACCCGGCCACACATCGTCTCGTTCAGCGAGACGGTTCAGCCAGCAGTCGGGATGGTTAGCCAACTACTGAGCCAGCAGTCCCTTAAGTTCGACAAAAACATCAAACAGGCCTTCTACAACACGGGAGCGATGATCTTCGTAGCGATCTGTTGCGGGGCATCGGTGTTGGTTTACTTCATCCTGGAAGCTTTTCTACGGCCGCTGCTGTGGGCAGTGCTGTGCGGCACTTTCCTGCATCCATTCAAGTACTCACTCGCCCGCCTCGGTCGCTCTTGGCTCAGCAGGCTGCAGGACAGCGGGACGCCGATAGTCGTAGGCACTCTGCTGGTACCGGTGTGGTGCGTGAACTACGGGGTGGAGACACTGGGTGAAATGGTCATAGATCGGCTCAATGTACTGCTGGCAGTTGGGGCTGGTGTACCCCTGCTTTATTTCTTATATCTGTTCTGGAGCGTCATTGGCATGCAGGTGATCATTAGTCACGTCTGTACCATAATCTGTTTCGGCCTGGATTGTTTCAGCTATACGTGGGTGAGTACTGTAGAAGCTGTGTATAATGACACGTGGGAAAGAGACACGCCTCCTGTCAGACAATGCACAGGTGGACGGGATTGTGAAACGGACTGTTAAAAATTCACTTCTTCAAAGATAACATAGTGTAAACATGAAAATAGAATAATGAAACTTTTATACAAATTGAATTACCATTTGAATGTATATTGTGTAACATTGTTTGCTATGTTAGAAGCGAAACCCGCATTCATCAATTACTTTCATTAATAACATGGTCGCAAACTGGCTTCAGATAACCTAACCTCGTGCAAATATGTTTGTATACAAAAGTGTGTTTAAAAAACATCTGGGGCCTGTACCATGATGGTAGTTGAACAAACTCAGGGTTACAGGATTAGTTTAGAGTTGACAAAACCAAACCAATCCAACCAGGCTTTGTTGGTACCATGATGCTGATCATCAACTTTCTCAGTCAACTCGGGCTTTGATCCTGAGTTTAGGAGTTTAAGTGTGACATCAGTAGCGGACAGCCAATCACATGTTGAGAGAGTGAAACTGAGATTAATTTCTCGCGAGAGAAGCAGCGCAATTCACTTATTAAATAAAAGTATAAAAATATTAAGAATTTAAACAAATTTACACAGCAAGAAGAAAACAGCTGTCTATGAAAGAGGACAACTAAAAGAAAAAGTCTCGCTACTGTATATCAGTGCAAGTAAAAGTTCTGAAGTTATTTTATACAGCTGATAAAGGTATAGAGAGAATTGAACATTTAAGCTCACATTTAGTCATCTATTGATGCTAAAGCATTTTTATATTACCTTTATATATTTATTCATTTAAATTGCGTAATAATAATTGATTAACTAAAATTGTACATGTGTGATTGATAAAGGGTATAATAATTACATAAATAATATCTAAATCATACAAATTTATTATTCTAAATAAGCATCACTAAAAACCAAACGATTTTGTCTGTATAAATCATTTGCTATGTAGTGACCTTTTATTTGGAGTAGAAACAGGTGGAGTGACTTTATCGCATCAGACATGTGTCACTTTGCTCACGGCTGATTGGTCCAAGTTCGGTTTGCAACCTCTTACCTGCAACATAACCTGCCCCGGACCAGGTTAGCCGTGGAGCGTAAGTTACTATGGCGATGAACACTGCTAAAAGCCAAACCACTTTCATGGTCCCTAAAACCCAGGGTTGCCGCAAATTAAACTGAAACATACCTGGCTAGCCACCTAAACCGGCTTCATGGTATAGGCCCATGGTCATGTGAAATTTCAACATTTCTTGACCCATGCTTAATATGTCAGAGTAGGAATTGTAGCATGACATCCCAGATACCAAAAATATGGCCTTGAGGTTACACAGCCCAAAATATCATGCATATTTCAAGTTCTTCTTAAGGTTACAAGACAGGACTAAGATTCACCCTGACCTTCAATTTAATGACCTAACTATCTGGTTTATTTATTTTTTCTACTTTCTTGTAGGGTTTAATTTAATTCATACAGGTCATGTGAAAACTGTTCAAATTGTCATTGGGAACAAATGCCCCCTTTAACAGAACCTTGTGATCTGCTTGAAAACACAAAGCTCATCTGGCAGTGGAGCTGGATTTTATTTATTTTTAAGACCTAAAGAATGACAGAATTTTCATATTTGGTAGAACTGTTCATTTAATGAAAATGTGTGTGTTGATACACTCTTGCAGTGCTTATGAGGGCTGGGAACATACTGAGGGTTTTTGTGATTATAAATAGATCGGTGGCAAATGTTTGGTGCATGGCACAGTAGTAACCAGAGATGTCCAAATGTTCCCTCTCTTTCTCTTTGGCAGGTTGTCACGTTAGTTGTTGGCTATGTGTTGGCAGTGGCCTTTAAGTGGACGCCTGGCATGGAAAGTTACTTGCGTTCCCTGTCTGTGCCTGTATGGGCCGCACTTATTTTCTACCTGGGTAAGACCCTTCTGTTATGAAACACCGAATGATTCTGTTTGGGATTTATGTGGCATTTTTATGTAGTGTTTGACTGACACAGATTTTTTTGATGGTCAATATCAATATCTTAAAGAGCAGAGTGGTCAATGGACAATATAAAGCTTGTAGGCTATAGCCTATATGATATCACACTATTTAATTTAAAGCTACACAAGATAATCAGTAAATAATATGTATAACAATTGCTGCAATGAAATTTATTTTTAATTTACATCAATTTTACTAAATTGATTATGAATGATTTATTAATTATTCGATAGGAAGTAAATCTGTAAAAACAGATAATACTAATAATAGAAAGGTAAGCGCTTTAGTTCTTTTTCATATACTGTAAGTTTACTTTGTATAGCAGTACTGTCAAATAATTCATTTGATAGAACTGCTACTAGAAGGGTTCCTATTCTCTATCTTTATTAGTTTACTGTCTTTGTTAAATAGTTTTATCCAATTAATTAATTTTAATAAATGATCCTGTGCATTTATGCTCAGGTGGTGGGGTTCTTGGCGCTGTTAACATAATAGCTGAAAGTTTAGCATTGACGTAGAGTGCTGTCAATGAAGGAATGCTAAAAAAATCTCCCTCTCTTTTTCCAGTCTCTCTGACAGGGTCGTGGCGGGTGCCTGTGTTTGTCGTGGTGGTGTTACTGCTAATAGTGGGCTCTCAGCAGAAGCCTGTTGTTCCAGGGAAAGGTGAAGAAACAGAGGCTCTCATACCATTTACCTCTGTTCTAGATGTCCTCTGACCTTTGGTCCTCTCCTCTCTCTGTATAGGCGAGCTGCCTGGTCAGGTTCTCACCTTTGCTGCTAATACGATCTTCATGGCAATCTCCTGCAGTAACTTCAGCCATGCTGAGAAGATACAGGAAGAGACAAGCACCAAAGAACAATCCAAAGGTGGCACAAAAAAAGCAAACAGACCAGTAGAAGTTATTTGCGGTGCTGATTTTGTAGAAAAGTCAGCAAGACTCTGTGTGGGTTATGACTTACTCACAAAAGCAAACATCTGTGTCCATTAATAAGCAGATAAGATTATGATGGATGTTATTAATGTGGATTATGAGGTAGTTTAGGCCTATCATCAAGTGTTGTCAGAAATATAGATTTTTTTTAAACAATTACAGGAGAGAAGAGAAAGCGAGAAGGTGCAGCTGGCATCAGTTTATCAATACAGTGGAAAATGAGAACTGAAACGGTTTAAAATTTTCCAGTATTAATATGCTAATATTACAGTAGTAATATTTTTTTTTAATAAGACAATAGTCTTATTATTATTTATCATTATTAGTAGTAGTAGTAGTATAAGTATTATATAATCCCCCTCAGAGATATTGGGCCTGAGGAATCTTAGACAACAGTTTCAGTTGATAAAAAAATATTTTGATCATGGTCAAAATAAATAAACTTAATGCTGGTCAAATTATATGCCCTTAATGTTGTGGCAATTTTTCCCTGTGGTATCGAAAATTGTCTGATATATCGATATTTAGATAAGGTATCAAATAAAGTTAGAAGTTCCAGTATCTACTTGAACACTACTATCTTCATTAGTAGGGATGCACCGAAATAAAAATCCTAGGCCAAAACTGAAACCCGAAAATCTGGATGCACTTGGCTGAAAAACTTTTTAAAAATTACTTTTTTATATTATACTTTTTTAATGAAATTCAATCATTTTAATGATACTGAATTTAAAAAATACAAGCCAATAAAATAAAAGAGCATAGGCCGAGCAACTGAGAGACCAGACATGCATAAAGCGTAATATTGAGTGGAGCGTCCCTAATCATTAGTAAATTTCAGTGCATCCCTAATCATTTATAAAGTGGATTTTCCCCTCACAGACTTTATGGAGTCTCCGAAGGCGGTCTTCAGCCGGAGTCGAAGCAGACTAGAGTTCAGGGGTCTCCAGCGCAAAGAGAGGACCAGTGATATCTACTTTGTGCTACTTGGGTGGGCTATAGTGTTGGTGCAGGTCTGGCTCAACCTCTGGATCTTACAGTTATTGCCCATCCCTGTTGCTGGTAAATTTTTTGTTCATTGTCCTAAGGTCACGAGTGTGAAGATAGTGTTCAAATTTTCATGAATGAGTGCTATGTTTTCCAGTTTGGGTCGTGAAGAAGATGGTTGTGCGTTTTGGGATGAAGGACTTCGCTGGACGGACTCTAGTGAAATGGTGGTCGGCTTCTGAGAAGTTTGTCAAAGACAGACAGGATGCTCTGCTGCCTGGGCCGATCAAAGGCTTAGTTCAGTTCTTGCTTCGGGTGGACACTAAGGTAACACCTCACGTAGATACACCCACACAAAAGCGCTCGCCTGTCTGCTGACACACTGTCCTTCACAGCACTTGCCTGCTGGTAGTTGTCGCCACATGTGCACATTTATTTTTGGAGGCGACAGAGATCTGTGGTTACAAAGAGGAACTGAATGTGGTTGTGGCTTGCTAATTCTCTTTTTTACTTTCACAACTAAAGCACGAAGTACCCATAACTGACTGAATAAAAGCTATGGAGGTCAGATGTGGATGTTGTGGTAAAATATGAATTATTCAATGAATGTCATTAACCTAATAGTTGGAACACAATTAAATGCACTTCCTGTCTTTTTGATTAGCTCAAATCAAGAGTAACTATTTTTAGTATCTATCTAGATAGACTATGCAACTATCTTTGCATAGTCATGTTGTATTTCTAGTTATTGTTGGTGGTTTTTGTTTTCCATCTATTGTTTGAGGTTTATGATATGGGGAAGTCAACTCAACATTCCCAAAAATGTGCCCACAGTTTCTCATTGTCCCTTTCACTGTCTAAAGTGAATGACAACCCACAGTTGCAGTCAAAGATGAAACCTACACTTGAAAGAAACGGTTTGCCCACCCCCTGACCCATAGTAATCCAGTAATGTAACCCAGTGTCCGACTAAAGTTTTTGCCTTCTTTCATTCTATTCAAAATCTATTGAAAATATGCTAGGGTACAAAATTAACACATTTTCCAAGAAGCCAATATGAGTAAATAATGTGCTTTGTTGAGGACTTAAAACTATTACTTGCCAGTAGCTGGTGACTTTATGAAGAACTACAACATACTGTAATACATGGCCTAAATCGAATTGTAGGAATGATAATCTGACCTTCAATGATGTACGTTACACAAGCAATTCAAATCATGGAAAACATGATACTTTTTTCAGTATTCTTTGATGAATAGATAGTTCAAAAGAACAGTATTTATTCGAAATAGTTAACCGATCGAAAGTAACAGTAAAGTCATTTACAATGTTACAAAATAATTCTGTCACATTTTTGATCCCAAACATGTATGTGGAAAGTTCCTTGCATTAATCACCAGAACGAATACATTTGGAACAAAATAATTTGGCTTTGCTTTTGTGAAAATGCAGTTTTGCTGTAAGTTTTCACTAATATGCACAGAAAAAAACCTGCTAAATAAACTAAAACAACTAAATAAAATGTGTTCTCAATAGAATGAAAACAATTAGTTTTTGATAAAAAAGAAGCTGTTATTAAATGAAATATTTATGTCAACTGAGTTTTCTTAATTCACCCACCATTAGCAGATGTGGCAAAATGTTAAAACTTGTAACTGTATCTGTAACAAAAAAAATGTTTGATATGACCGTAATTTGCTTTGTATAACCATCATATCCCTCACTGACTGTCCACAAGAATGAAAGGAGGTAAAAAAAGACACTTAAAAAATAATAATCGTAGTAGATCTTTCTTTTGTCCCTTATAAAGCCCACCAAATCACACCTTCTCTAATTGTTCAGTATGAATATCTTCCTCAAATTTCACCGTCCGGTCTTGTTCTGTTTTTGCCTTGAAAACACATTGAAAACACTGCTTTCCTGCATACTGATTGGTTGTTTCTAATAACCGTTTGTCTCTTTGTCTCCCTCCTCAAAGCTCTGGCATTGGCTTAACAAGCAGGTAAATCATTTGTGCTGGCAGGTGTACCAGAGAAAAAGAAAGAAGGAACAAAGGGGAAGAGAAGGAAAGAATGACAGTGTGCTTTCATTAGAAGCTTTGGAGTGATGCTTTCCCCCTCCCCACTGTCACCCCTCCATCTTTGAGCTTCTGCTTAGCTCTCTGGCTGTTCTTGCTGTGTGGCACTTTGCGCTGTGGAAGGGAGCATGCGCTCTGGATGTGATTGAGATGCTGACACACCAACTGTCAGGAAAAAAATGTAGAAGAAAACCCCAAGAGAGTCCACCGCCTCTTCCACAGCTCTTGAAGTGTGCTGGGCTGGTTGTCTTCAGAGTGTGTGTGATGCATTCAGGGAGAGAGCAGACAGTGGGAATGGAGGGTTGGGTGAAGGGATGCTCTGGTCTGCTGAGACCAAGGCTAGTGGTGTTGCTGGGTACTTCAGGTACAGGCAGGTTTGGTAAAGGGGTTTTCTTCTGTCTGTTCCTAACTAGACACACAAGCTGTCTGCTGCCCTCTAAGATATAAGTGATTGTCTTCATTAATGACTCCACATAGGAAACGCAGCACACCACACAAATAGAGCTCTGCATGGGGAAACTCCACTTTACTTGATTTCAGTAGTTTGCTCCCTTTAAGAGAAGTCATTTCACTCGGCGGCCATCTTTGAAACGCCTCTCGGGCAATCAAGTACAGCTCCTGTCTTTTTGAATGGGGAAATATCAAATTCTCCAAAACTGTTCGCCAAGCTTACGATTAAATTTCAAATTTGAAATCACCAATGAAATCTGACAACAACTGTCTTATAAATTTTGTTTCTAAACGCTCGAATCATGAGTGCGTGTCTCTGAACACTGACTGTTTCTATTGGAACCGGAGGTTCTAACGCCAGCTGCAGTGATGCAATAGCATTACCAATTGGTGATTGGCTCTTTTATTTAGAAGGTGGATCTTATTCCGCCATATTGCACATTGAACTTTCTCCCATTCATAGTAAGACGAGTGCACCGTCTTTCTGTATATAAAGTCTTTGGTTTAATGTTAGCATGTCGCTAAGCTAACAGCTTGATGCGCTAACAAGCACACGCAAATATTGAGTAAAATCATCTAATTTTAATTACATAACTTATTTACATTGATGCTTTTCGTGTTGAATGAAATTTAGTAATAATAAGTATAATATGTAAGTATATAAATATAATTTAACTATGTACACTAAACCCCTTTTTTGAAAGTAAAGAATATTCAGCAAGGCTACATTAAATTGATCAAAAGTGACAGTAAAGTGACGAGTAATGTTATATTTTGTTTTATAAAGCATTTCTCTCTCGTTTTAAGTTCAGCAAATTAGAATGATTTCTAAATTTCATTCCAATGATGTTGGAAATTCAGCTTTGCCATAACAGGAATAAATTAAAATTTCAAAAATTTGTAACAATATTTAACAATATTACTGTTTTACTGTATTTATGATCAAATAAATGCAGCCTTTGTGAGGATAATATTTAAATATTTAAAAACATAAAAAATCGTACCTACCAATTTTTGAACTGTAGTAGGCTACACATTTCTCTAGCATTATCTGCCGCCTTAAGTTTACATTTTCTTTATGTTTGCTTGTTGCAATGCATTTCTGTGAAGAATGTCTTATGGAACAAACACTTAAAAAAGATTAAGAGCTAATAAAAAAATATTTTGTTCACCATTGTGTTCAAAGTCTTATTATGCATGAATATCGGTGTGTTGTTTCAAATGAAAAAAAGAATTCAACAAAATGTAAAAACTTGATGGGTTTTTTTTTTTTCAAGGGAAACCAAACAAACTATCTATATTCCATCCTGCAAAAATGTAGCAATATATATTCAGAAAGAGATGTTGGAAATACTTCAGAATATTCTGTCAAAGAATATTAGTTCTGTTGTTAGTTTGTTTGTTTTCAGTTTCATGCCATTGTTAATGTTCTATATATCATCTCCTGGGTTTTGTCCGATTAAGATGAATCTGACTGTGGCTCAACAGTAGCAGATGGTGATGAAGTTATTTTCAGGTCTGATAGTATGTCCCTCCCCTCAGGAATCTTTTGGCATTTGCCAGCATTTCTTTGAAACTGATGTATCAGGCCCTTAACGTTTTGAAGAGGGAGTGATGCGGTCCTTTTAGCCGCTGTTCTTTTTTTATTCTTTAGTCTTTCTTTTAGTTTCCTTAATGATGTGCTTTGTACTAATCCATCATCAACATGACCAGTTTTGTGTGTGATGTTAACACTTAGCGCTAACAGGAACCAGGAACAGGATTAGACATGCAAGTGCCGCCCATAGGGCCGACAGAAGCTGGGGTGAGCAAAGAAAGCGAGTCCACCTGCCAAAAACAAAAATATGCCCACCACCTCCTGTTTCCTGACAGCAGTGTTAGCCTGCGGTTAACTCCTTCACTCAGTAGTTAGTCTTGCTTAGTCATCCAACAGGTTAGCGGGTGTAAAATAAAGAAAAGTCAGCATGATTTTTGCTTATACGGCAGTTACACGTGTGAATTTTCAACAGAATTAATATTTTCACAGCCTAAAAAAACTCTTATCCATGAATCCTCTGCTAAGTTTTCAAAGGAACACTACACCCAAAAAGGTTGTTTTTTAGTTAATAACAACAGTCTGTTCCTCACACAAAACTATTGCAGGGCTTTAGAAAACTTGAAGTCCTTTTTTTTTAACCTTAACAGAATAAATAACTTCCCGCTTTGGTTTTTATTGCATTATTATTTAATTATTTTACTGCATTTTTATTTAATTTCTCCTGTTAACCAAAAGTAAACAAGGATATAACAATATATTTCATTGTTGAGTGAACTGTTCCTTTTTATTTTTTTTACTGAAAGAGCATTTGACTTTTAGGTTTTCAGAACCAAAGGAATGAACACGATTGCTCCTCAGGTTTGGTAGAGGGAAGCAGGTTTCTGTGTTCTCACACACTTGCATGAATGATCAGATTATTTGTTGAAACTGATCTCTCTTTCTCTCTCTCTCTTTGCAGATGATCGTGTGGCTGGAGCGCTCCTTGGATAAGCTGATCAGTATTTTCATTATCTTCCTGCTGGTAACTGGCACACTGCTCATGGCCTTGCTGCTCACAGCTATGGTAGTGTTTCCAAACGACTGTCCTTGGGCGGATTATTCCACTGCGCGCACATCATCTCTCACCGATTGTATTTTTGTTCACAGGTGCACCAAGAGAGTGTTCATATCATAGAGGTCACCAGTAACCTGATCAACGAGACTGTGTCCAACCACCCAGAGTGGGCCAAGTAAGTTGAAACACACACTTAACATACACTGGAAGTTAGGAATCTTCTCGAAATGATGCGTAACTGTGTGTGTGTATGTGTGTGTTTTGTAGCTGGCTTCCAGAGGCCCAGGTTGTTCAGAAGGCTTTAAACTCTGCTGCCACAAATGTTTACCAACATGGAAGAGAATGGATCACACATAAGGTCAGAGTTAAGAGTTTACAATGCTCTTGAAGACCGCAAGAAACAACATTTATAACAAATTTAATAAAGATGGATAAATGAAAGTAAATGGTGACCAGTGGCTGTGAAATGACAAAAAAGCACCATTACAAGTACCATAACAGTGTTCCATACACATATTGGGCTATATTCCAAGTCTTCTGAAATAATATGATAGCTTTTTGTGAGAAACAGACTAAAACTGAAGTTATTCATCTGCTTTTAAAATGACATTTGTGTCATTTAAATATGCCCTCATTAAGTACAAAGTATTATTTTTAAAAAAGAGTACTAATTATGGAAAAACATACTTTTTTAAAGAATTTACATTTCTAAAATAGACACTTAATTGCATGTTAATTTCAATTAAATGAAAAGGTATTATAGTTTAAAGTTTTAATAAATGCAATTAGCTGAACTTTAGAGTGTTTTTTTGACCCACTTAAATGTAGATTGAATAACACAATAAGAGTAACTCACTTTACCTATGCTTAGTATGTTAGTCAACACATCAAAATAAATGTACTTCTTTAAAACATGACAAATAATCATTAAAACATTAATTAAAATGTACTTTAATATGCTTAAGTGGCCTTCATTTCATTTATTCATATTATATTATCTGCAAGTACAGATTTAAAAAAATATGTGGTAACACTTGGTTGGTTACATCTGCAGAAAAAAAAATGTTTCAGAGCTGGAGAAGTTAGAAAACAAACATTTATTTTTGTTAAATAACAGATTACTCAATTTAACATAATTACATTTTTTTTTACATTTTATTTCATGTTCAAGTCCTTAATCTTTTATTCTTTATGTCTGTGTGTAAAATTGAATGAGCTTTTGTTATATGTGTGTTTTTATGTATGTGTGCATTGTAGCTTCATAAGATGTTGGGTGATAAAGTAAACAACACGGCCGTGATCGAGAAACAAGTTCTGGAGTTGTGGGACCGTCTCTATCAGTCCTGGATTGTTAAGGTAATAACAAAACTCGGTCACACACAATCACTAACTTACATTTTTTGTTGTATTACAGTCAGTGTTTTTGTTTTGTAGAACGTGACTCATACTGGACGTCACCGTGGAAACAAGCAACATCTGTACAGGCAGAACAGCTGGCTAGGGGACATACTGGACTGGCAGGACATCGCCTCATTCGTGCAGGAGAATATTGAGACTCTGCTCTCGGTTAGTCTCCAGTGTGTGTGTGTGTGTGTGTGAAGGGGAGTGTCTTTATTTGGCAGATTAATGAATATGCTGTCTTCTGCGGTAGATTTTGGAGTCTCTGTGGGTGGTGATGAGTCGAAATGTTGGTTTGCTGATATCCACAACAACCACGCTGCTCACCGTACTGTTCCACAGTGGCACCGCACTGCTCAATTTTGTCCTGTCTCTGGTAATACACACACACACACACACACACACAGTTAGATTGATTGGATTGGACGTTTAGTGGCGATTTTAAATATTTATTGTCTCTCTGAACGTATAGGTGATTTTCCTGACCACACTTTTTTACCTGCTGAGCTCCAGTGGTGAATATTATAAACCTGTGAAATGGGTAATCAGCCTCACACCCCTCTCCCAACCTGGACCCTCTTCAAACATTATCGGCCAGTCTGTGGAAGAGGCCATCAGGTACACATGTCCATGTGGAGCTTGGGTTTGTCTTAAAGCAGTGCTTCTCAACCCTCTCTATTTAGAGAGATTTAACATAACTATATATATATATATTTAAAACATAGGAAAATTAATTTGTTAATATACTTAACTTTCTAAAAATATATATTTTTTTATATATAGATCCTGCAGACCATTTGTAAATTTGCTGAGCTCCCTGGTTGAGAACCACTGCCTGAAGGGACATTTAAGGTTAAATGTAAACATGTTGCAGTTTCCACAAACAATGCTTTTACAAACTGACGGACGAGTGAAAATTAAAGGCAAAAATGTGTGTACAGTAGCAAGTCTGTATGAGGTGAAAGCAGAAATTAGATCTTATAGGGATAGTTCAAAAATGGAAATCCTGTCATCATTTACTCACCCTCATTTTGTTCCAAATCTGTATGACTTTCTTTCTTCTGTGGAACACAAAAGAGACTTTGAAAAATGTTGCCTTTTTTTGTCCATACAGTGAAAGTCAATTTTCAATGTTGATTGGACCCCAACATTTTTCAGAAAATCTTCTTTTGTTTTCTGCAGAAGAAAGAAAGACATACAGAATTTTTTATTTTTGGGTGAACTATCCCTTTAACACCAGTTAAAGACGCTGTACTTTGTAATCACCACAAGAGGGCAATACTGTTCTGCTTTTTCTGCCATTTTTTCCATTTGTACAGATAATTTAACAGAGATCATGATCGGAACAACTGAAATGGGGGTGAAATTGACTGCTATTAATATGCTGGTTAAGAATTTCGAAGGGGTTCATCTACAGGTAAGGGTGACCCAGAAAATGGAGAATGAATGGGGTCACAATCTTGCTGTAGCACAGTGGTGCCCTTGAGCGTGATGCTTCTCCAGTGGAAATTAGCATAATGTAATTGGCTTAGATAAAAACATCTGTTTTTTTTTTCAAAGCACAATAACATCATTTTCCCTCCATAGACAATGTCATGAGCTGTGAAAGTGAAATGAGGAGAGGAATTCAGTGTTTCCTTAAAACTGTGAGCTCAGTTTGTATGTGTGTGCCCTGATGCTGCCATCTCCCAGAATACACAAAGATGTTCCATTAGACCTATTTTTATGAGCGCTATCACAGAGATACTTATTCACTCTGACTCCAGTCAGTGTTAAGCTAACTGAGAAAAGAAAAGCCCTCTGTGTTTCCACTCTCTCTCACCCTGTTTTCTTGCAGGGGTGTGTTTGATGCCTCTCTGAAAATGGCTGGATTTTATGGCCTTTATACTTGGCTGACACACACAATATTTGGCATCAACATTGTCTTCATCCCCTCAGGTAAGACTAAAATACACACAGACATAAAGACTTTTTGCATGTGGTGTGAAACAGTCCTTAGTGTTCATTTTGTTGTATACACTATCTTTCATCAATAAGATTTATTTTAAAGAATTTAATACTTTTATTCAGTAAGGGTGCATTAGATTGATCAAAGGTGACCGTAAAGACATTTCTAATGATACAAAATATTTATATTTAAAATAAATGTGTGATGAACGGAAAGTTCAAAAGAACAGCAATCTTGGTTTCCACAAAAATATTAAACTGGAAAACTGTTTTCAGCATTGATAATTATAAGAAAGGTTTCTTTTGCAGCAAATCAGCATATTAGAACGATTTCTGAAGGATCATGTGTGGCTGATGGCTGCTGAAAATTCAGCTTTGCCATCACAGGAATAAATCACATTTAAAAATGTATTTAAACAGAAAATAGTTCATTTAAATTGTAATGATATTTCACAATATTGCTGTTTTACTGATTTTTTTATTAAATAAATGCAGCCTTGTATGAGTATAAGAGACTTCTTTGAAAAATCTTAGCAACCCCAAACGTTTTGAACTGTAATGTACATTTATCTGCCTATGTCATATTATTCCATCTCATATTTGTCTTGCCTTTCTATCTTTTGGTCTGTGCAGCAATGGCAGCTATCTTAGGTGCGGTGCCATTTTTGGGGACGTACTGGGCGGCACTGCCAGCAGTGTTGGATTTGTGGTTGGCCCAGGCAGAGGGAGTCAAAGCTCTGCTGCTTCTCTTCTTTCATCTGCTGCCAACATATTTCGTTGACACGGCCATATACTCCGATATATCAGGGTGTGTTTGTCTCTTTATACTTACTTTACATGTGCCATTTGTGCGGTCCAAAATTGGTTGACAGGTTACCTTTTAATACTAACCCATACATCTTTCTATGCAGAGGTGGACACCCGTATTTAACTGGTCTTGCGGTAGCAGGTGGAGCGTACTATTTGGGTTTGGAGGGTGCCATCATTGGGCCCATCCTGTTGTGCATACTGGTGGTGGCATCCAACATCTACAGCGCCATGCTATTGAGCCCTAGCAGCAGCCAGGCAACTCCAGTGCAGAGCCACTTCCCTGTACATCATGGCAGGTGATATAAACCTCGGTTGTGTTTTTAATAACTACTTTTTACACTGTAATCACCATTTGAACTCTTTTTTTTTTCATCAATTCTCAGGTCATTTGCAGAAAACCCAATGCAGCTGAAGAGAAGCAATGAATAAAAGAGAAACCTGACCAGCTTGTTACACTTGTTAACAGCAGCCCTCGCTCTGGGCTACCCCTGCGAGACTACAAAAGAGGAAACTTGCGGATACGGAAACTTTCTGTATCTTCACCCTAAGGGTTCACACGGCAACGGAATTGCTACTTTCTCTGCAAATGTGGCTCTAATAGCGCATAGCTTAATCATGGCCCTTATTGTCGCCTTCTGTGCTAATAGTTATTATTCCATAACTATGTATTTAGCACTGAAAATCCAGGCACAAAAAAAGGCTACGCCGCTTGCACACTCTAGTGCAAAGTTTAGTTAGCACACCTGTGCTTTTGTCCAGCACTGTACTGGGGAATTATGTAACTGTAGCACTACCTTCAATTAGCACACTAACAATACTACATGTTTACGTCATGCTTTACTGTAACAGCTCACCAGGGTCCCAGTCATCGGACCATGTTTTCAGGCTACAGATCACTGATAGTTTTTGTTTATCTGGTTGTACTGATAATTTATCCCATATTGTGGATGTGTTTGGCACTGTTAAATTGTTATGTGTGTGTGTGTGTGTGAATGAAAGGACGTTACTCTTAGATTTACTATTCAAACATTTGTTTAAAGTGTTACATCTTTCAGTTTCCATACATTTATGGTATGTGTTCCTGGAGATCTACCTTCCTGCAGAGTTTAGTCTCAGCCCTGCTCATTCACAACTGCCTGTAGAATGAAATGGATCTTTTGCTCTTTCAGGTTTGATTTGATTAGATGTTTAAATGATTTCTACAGGATGATCTCCAGGAGTAGGACTGAACAGCGCTGAGTCTGACCTATACAAATATCCTATATCAGGTGGAGTATTTGTTTATGAACAAATATACTGTTAAGTAGCTTTAACTATAACAATGTGAAACTAACTTAACACAACAAACTAGTCAGGGTGTTTGCATCACAGTTTTTACGTTCATATTACCTCAAATGTCTTAATTAATTTTTCTCTGGTTCTGTTGGTCATGCGCGAAGTACATTGTAATATTTATGTACTGTTGATCTTACATATGCATTTCTTTATCTGTGTTGGATTTTATTTCATTTCAGTTGCATAACTTCCTGCTTAGGAAATAATTTAAAATCCCTATTTTGTATTAATATGTGGCCATTCCTCTTCGTGAATACAGTAGTATTTGCTCTATGTATTGTTTAGTAATCGAACATTGGAAATATTAAGCTGTTAGCAGAGATACACAGGTAGGTCGAGCTGAAGGCTGCTGGCTGCTTATGTTACGCATGAGGAGAGATGCCTGTAAGTCAAGCTTGAATGCATTGCACTGAATAGATAAAGCACTCACTCTGCTGTTTCCCAATATTAATTTTTATTTCTCTATTTTGGCCAGGCTATTCAAAAAGCTTGTTCACATGTTATTTTAAAGATGGTATTGAAGACTTAAGGTGGATGCACTTTTTTCGGTTCAAGCCAAATAAGAGTGTTTTGTTTATATGCAGAACTAAAATTGTTTTAATAAAACTGAATTTTCAATTGGGTACATCTGTATCTTTCTGGATAAAGAAACCCAGTGTAAAATTGATTTGTATTTTTGTTGCAACCCACTGAATATATTTTTAGGCATTAGAGAACACAATTCCTGAGCTGATCTTAAACCTCTGAATATTCAGTCATGTTCAAATTATTGACGTTTAAAGCGTTTATGCCTCAGTCAATAAAGAACTTTGCTTTTTGAGGGGAGAACTGCCCATAACTGCTGGTCTAGGATCAGTTTTCTCTGTAATAATAGAGTATTGACAATACAGATTTGGTGATAGCTCTGTTGTCTTGAAAGCATCAAAGGTTTCTATTTACAACGTGCATTTCATTAAGCCGGGGCCACACTTAAAGACTAACACTCTAAGACTTAACTGAACACACTTACAGACTTTTCAACGACTGGAGCAGATTTTAAACACCGACTGTGAACATTGACTGAACGCAACTGTCTCTGACTTGCGTTTCTGGGATTCTGTTGTAGGCTAACCATGAAGGAAAGCTTATATACTCTTTGACCATAGTTAGACGCATGTATCCATATCTACAGTATATCTGCAATAGACTTCAGCAGATGATTTGGCTAAACTTACACAATACAAGACAAAGGTGACAGACATTAATACGTTACATAGTAAGAGTAAAAGCATGTAATATTGAATTCATATATATAGAAACATAAACCAACACATTCTCACCTGTGAAAGGTAATCCCATTTCTTGGCATCATTGATTCTTACTGCGAGTGACGACTCGCTGACTGGTGCAAGATGGCGGGCGCACCGACGTGCCTGGAGCGGTGGAATGTGGCATCTATGTGGTGAAGGATCCATCTGTTGTATCCTTCATTGCCGGGGAAATGAACGCATAAGCCTATATCGCGGCTGCATTTGAATCGGCCTTTGAATGCGGCCTGTGAAGGATGCGGAAGCAGCGAAGGTTTCCTTTGACCTCAGATGCCCTTTGATGAGTTCACACGTTACTTGCCATTCCTCACACCATCATATCAGAAAGCTATCAATTGCACCACCCCAGAACAGATTGAGGTGGGATTGAAATCGATTGCCATTCACTCTTTCTCAATTACACTGAACTGGGCTATTGACTATCTCTCTCTAGTGCAGTGCGAGTGAATAAGAGAAGCCTGCTCACTGGAAGCCAGTAGATCTCTCACCTGTTAAATGAGCAATACGAACACCAGGATTTTTTTTTGTCAAAAGAAGAAAATATTTGAATGAAATAACTGTTATATTTTAATAAACTGAAATAGCCTAATACTTTTCTAAATGCCTTATCTATGGTCACACACAAATTTTTCTGTGGCAAAAGTTGATGTTTCAAAGGTCACGAATAACAGCAATTATTACATAAACAGCATATATTGCACACACATCATGAAACCTGACATAAGCTTGTGATCATGCATGGATGACCAATATTAAAAATTGCAAAACACATAGTTATTATACCGAAGCATTTTAAGGGCATAGTATGAGCTTACCAGAGGAACCAGTTCATTCCAAACCTTACACTACTCACTAACCACTGTTTCAGCCAATTCAGCAAACAAAGTCTTCAATTCTGCCTCATAAAACAAATGCAGTTTGAAAAGAGTAAATTATTTTACTGCATTAAACTGCATATTAAAAGCAGTATCTTGTCTGGATTTAATATTAATTCGCTAAACTAAAAGATGCTATTTTATTTTCAACTATTAATATACTTGGAAATGTATCCTAGTTTAAAAAATAACTTTCATATTAATCTTCAACTAAAGATGGAAATATGTAAAGTATCTTTTAATGAGTTTATCCAATTCATTTTCCCCAAGGCAAACAAACACTGGCTAATTAGATCGTTAGTAAGTGTTCTTGTGCTTTAATCTTTTGAGTGCAGTGGTGTAAGATCAGTGTTGAGCAAAAGCTGAGTAAAATAAAATGTAATGAAATCCTAACAAAGACATGTTTTTTTTTTAACTTTAGCACCGTGGCCTTAACCTGAGTATCTGAGAAGGTCTATGACACCAATGCTTCAACACCACCAAGAGATAAACCAAAGCAAGGCAAAACTCTAACCATGAAACAGTTTGAACCTTGCACTTTTGAAGAATTATGAACATTGTCATCATTTTTTTAATCACATTTAAGCTTAAATATCCAGCACAATAGTTTAACAGCCTTGCATGGTGCCCCACTGCGTCACAACCTAATGACCACTGCCATGGAACTAATCAAACTTAAGAGTTCTCAATAAACTTGTTATTAATAATAAAAAGTGATATAGCAGCATGATTTTGGATTTGTGGATCAGTTTTTTAACCATGAAACTGTGTGTGTGCGCACACATGAACAAAGATCATAAATGCTAATGGAGAAGTTGGACTGTAAACTTTCTGTGGTTTATTTCTGTGGATCATCACAGGGCTCTCTAACCCACCAATCAGCAGGCCAGACCCTCCTCAATTCAACATAGAAGACAAAAACAAAAGACATCCCTTTGACAAATATAAACACACACACTTGTTCACACTCATCTACACAGATGATCTTGAAGCCCTGTCCAAATGCTTGCAAGATCTTCATCCATCCTATGCATTGAAACCACCCTTTTATTTAGAATATATGAATCATACAATTTAGAATCCTTTTCAGAATCTAGAATCTGCATTTACAAACATACAACTAGAATTCTAAAATTAGAATCTCACAATATAGAATCTTTGTTTAGAATGTACAATCTTACAGTTTAGGATTTTTTTTTTTTTTTTAGAATTTAGAATCAGCATTTATAAGCTTAAAATTTAGAACCTTTTTAAAGAATTTTGCATTTTAGAATCTCACAATTTACTTATCTTGTTTAGAATCTAGATTTTTTTCTAGAATCTGTATTCACAATGTTAGAATTTAGTATCTCACAATTTAATATCTCTTATCATATGGTACACGTTGACACAAATAGTACAGACCATTTGAAGTATTTAGACAGGGTCAAGACAAGAAAAAAAAAATCACAACCGATTCCTGATTCCACATGACAACTCTCAAAACAGAGGGGTTCACTTTCATTTTCCAACCATCACGGCTGAAATGAAATCTTGGACCATTTAAAACTAAATTCAGAAGAATAAAATGCATGAATCGGAAATACAGGCCAATCTCTTTATGCTATCAGACATCAGATGAACGTGGCGAGCAGCTTCCAGTGCCTCACACGGGCACTAGACTGTCAGCTTCAAATGAATGAATGATGAATTCTACACAAAAATCAGTAACAATTTTAAGAGAACGTAAACAAAGAAAGATATCAGACTAAAGAGTTCTTTCTCGTGCATGTACAGAGTGAGACCAAGCCCTTTTACTGTTGGATGATATGACAGAAGATGATCCATCTCTTCCCGATCAACCCACGTGCTTATGGGTAGCCCATGTCGGCAGAAGGGCTGGAATCCAGAGGAAGGCAACAATTTCGGGGTAAGTTCAGGACAGTCCTGAAACTGCGTGTCAAATTACCATCAGAACTTTAAAAGACAGACTCAAACATATTTCTAAAACAAACAAAACCAATCAAGTGAAAAGTGCTTGTACGTGGCACTCAAAAATGAAGAAACCAAAAAGTTTCAACCACTGGTGTGTAAAAAAAAAGAAGGAAAAAAGTTACATGAACACTGACGATATGAAACACGTACTAGATGATCAGTCATCACGTTCATTGATTATAGATCTATATGTGATTGATTGTAGACAGTTTGATAGACAGTTCAGCATGTGTCAGTGGCCAGTAGGGGGAGGCCCTGCTTCTAACTGATAGCAGACCACTGTAACGTCCATCCTGATATGTGACACTTGAAATCTCACATGCACACACATGCACTCAAACACACGTCAGCCTCTCCTTCATGTGCTAGATACCCTTCACTTCTACAAGGCTTGAAAAATACTTAAATAAAAAAAAAAACTCTGAAACTCCTGTGGAAAACTGTGACTCACACATTCCAATCACACACACATAAACACGCACACATTGATACTCTAAAAGGGAGGCGTTCTCGTAAACATAACCAAAATGTCCAACGCTCCTCGAACGAGGAGGATAAGGGCATCAAACTCAAGTTTCTTTCTCCACAAGTCTTCCTCTCCATTGTTCGTTTTTTTTCCCTCTGCGAGGTGGAGTGATGGGGAGATTCATATACATATGCGGTTCTGTTCTTTTAATCATGTTGAAGAAGGCAGACCACCAGGATTGAAAGGAAAGCAGTCCTTTCTCTCTCACGCTCTCTCTCCATCAGCGTCGCTGTGAGAGTCTGTCCATCAGTCCATCCGTGTGCGATCTCAGAATATCTCGGGCAGTGTGACGTTGCGGAGGAGCCACTGTTGCGAGCGGCCCCCGGTGCAGTCCTTGACGCTGGGCACCTGACTGTCATCTTCAGACGCCTTATCCAAACACTGATTACTGTTCACGTGTATCAGACTCAGCTTCTGCAGGAGGGAAAAAACAGTATAATAATATAAAACAAAAATTAAAGAATAAATATTTCTAAAAAAATACAGACGCATAAAATATAAAAATATTTTAAAATAATAAATCCACAGTTTCTTCAAACAGCTTTCCATTTATGGGGTCGCAGGAAAATTTCAAATATTCTCTTTTTTGTGAGATGTATTGAACATTTTTGTAGCAAATTCCGCTGATTTAATCTGGTTATCTGGTATCGTTCGGCGGTCCAATCAAATTAGTAAAGTGGAAATGAAAAATCATGTCTACTATTATTCTTAATTTGTCAGACTAGACAAAAAAAGTTAAAGTTAAGCAAATTGCATTGTGGGATCCCATGCTGTGTGGGATTTATACTGCACATTCAGGCAAATGCAGTAGGTCATCCAGGTATTTCTGTGCTCAGGATTCATAGTGTAATATAATAGTACTGATAGTAAGCAATATGCCACTCTCCGCTATACACACACGGCTGGACAACCTGTGCGCTCCAGGGCAAAGACAAATTGTCGATGCACAGGGATTGCTTTACAGTGGAGCACGTGTGTGTGAGTGAGTGTAATGGGCCTTGGGTGAGCTGAGTGCTCTAGAGTTTCAGTCTAGCGGGAAGCATTAAGCTGCACAGATACAATTAGGATAGCGGTATAACCTATAAGACGTAAGGTGTGAGGGCGCACACACTCGTCAGTGAGCTAGCGATGGTAATGTATGGTAATGCATGCAGGAGAGGTGCTCTTGTTGGCAAGCGATTTCCTGATCTCGCTCACTCTGAATCTCCCTTTCTTCCACTCTATCTGTCTCTCTCTCTCCAGAAGAAAAACAGAACCTTTATCTGACAGTGGAAAGTCTCGGCTCGAGTTCTCTATTCTGTGCAGCCTTCCGTCGCTCCGGGCGCACGGCCAGCATGGTGGGGGCTTCCAATCTGGGGCGAGGAGGGGGAGGAAGAGGAGGAGGAGGCTATGGAGTAACAGGTATCCTTGTAAACCAACAGCAGAGGAATGCAAAAAGCAATCTTCCTCTTTCCTCCCCTCGGCTAATTCACTTTCCTCAGGCCTGAAGTCATATACCAAAATGGAGTGATGTATTTTGAAGATTGACTGAGAGGTGATTTGATATAACTAAACTAGCATCCCCCCAATAGTGTTTATAAGGGAAGCCGCAGGGTGGATGTTCATGCACATACATTACAAGAGAAGGATGAGTGGACATCCTGCAGACACACAGCTTTAAAGGTTTAGCTGACTGTCTTTGATGTTATATGACACATATGAGGCCATCAACACCCTAAAGGTGAAAAGCAAGAGTCAAAAGTGCATATGCATCAAAGAACTGTCAAGGAACATAAACAAGGATAAATTATCTCAATGTGTGAGCAGAATGATGTTTTGGTTGACAACATCATTGAGGGTTGCCTCTCGTTAACCAGAAAAAATATTATAATAATGATGTTTCACCCTGATACCCCTGGACGTCGAATCTTCTAGAGGCCCACCTTCCTGCAGAGTTTATCTCCTAGTCCAGGGGTGTCTAACTCTGCCACATTGGGCCAGCGGTTTGGAAAATGAATGGATGGATGATTCAGCCGCGGGTGCCATCTTCTGGCGAGACTAGGGAATTCATTAGGAATGACCCTCACAGTGCATTATGGGTATTCCCTAGCCGTTGAGTGCACATCAGTTGGACACTCGTTGTTGCGGTACATTATGGGATTGAATGAGTGCTAGAGCACATTTTCTGGATTAATTGAGAATCATGATTTTTTTTGTTTCAAATAGAAATCACGACTTCACTTATTTCATTACTGGATGAATCAGCTTTTTTAATACATCTCTTGAATGAATGATTCAATGACAACTACATTTTTTAACAGTCACTTGTTGCCACCAAGTGGGGTAACAATGTATCTGATGCAATCGTTATTTGAAGCGCAATGTTAATTTTAAAAGGTGATTTGCTCAACTTAACATCCACTATGGTTTAGGACACCACATCGCTGTCCCTTCAAATGGTGCCCTTTTTAATGGTATAGGGGTGATTTCGGACACAGCCAAGGCCTTCAGGATCGCTAGAAACTTCCAGGCAGGAGTGTTGGAGCTAAACTCTGCAGGAAATTGTGTGCTGGAGAAGGTTGGAGCTATAAACTCTGCATGATGGTAGACCTCCAGGAGCAGGATTGGACAGAATCAGATTAGGGGTTGTCTATGATCAGACAATAGGCACGTTCTGGGAGTTTTCTGGATTCAAAACAAATTAAGATCTATCAACAACATCTGTGGCATGTTGTTGATTACCACAAACAGCTTTTTCACTTGTCAGTGTGTAAAAACAAACATTTACAGTATTTGACTTGCATTAGAAGTCTAAGGGAAAAGGATTCAAGAATAGGAAGTAAGCAGAAGCTTGTATTTTTTGTTACAACAAATTAATTCGTCTACAATCTATACAAAAATGTGTATCTCAAGTGTAAAGTTGTCAAAGTCAGCCCTTTTTGCAATCCTTTAGGTGTCTTTATGGTCATCATGCAAAAGGGCTTTTTATCAGAGGTAGCCAATCCTGCTTGTGGAGAGCCTGCTGAGTTTAGCTCCAATCTTAATCAAACACACCTAAACCAGCTAATCAATGTCTTCAGAATTACTTGAAAATACGAGGCAGGTGTGTTGAAGCAGGGTTGGAAGTGAAGTATGCAGGAAGGTAGCTCTCCAGGAGCAGGGTTGGCAACCCCTGCTTTACATGGACATGACATGAGTTGAGACAAGGTTACTAAGCAATTCTAGTCTCACGTTAACATTTACAAGTATTGTGGCTATACATTCAAAATGTTAATTTTAAGATTTATCCAATGCCTTGCTCCATTGAACAGTAAGAGAATTACTGTAAATGTGATTTTGTGATCATTAGCACATACTGTATATACCTGTGTTCATACACATTTCTACCAATACATTTATGACTTTTGAGGCAAATACTCATGGCCTAATGTTCCATGAAACATGTTTATACATGTAAAATAAGAATAAAAATCCATGTTCAAATTTCAAAATCACAGCATATCTTAACTAATTAATGACAAGTTACGTGATTTAATAAAAAATATTAATTTATTTAAATAATGCTGACACACCAGTAAGATGCTTAGATAAAATACTGTCTGACCCTCAGAATTCCACTTTCTAATTTATGTTGATGCAAGATTTTGTTTTCTCGTCTTCTCATCAGTTTCTTTTTTTTAGTTTATGTGGCTGTTTTTGATCTTGTTTGACTGTAGGTACATTCACGGCATGCCGTAAGTGCCGCAATTACGTGATTTCAACTTTTAAAAAGCGTTTGTGTCAACGTTTCCCTAACATTATCTTCTAATAACCCTAACGTTACAATCTAACATTCCCTTAAAGTTACAATCCAAGATTCGCCTAACGTTACACTCCAAAGTTCCCCTAACATTATCCTCTAACGTTCCATTAAAGTTATATGGTAACATTCCCCTAACGTCACAATCTAACCAGGGTTCATACACATTTCTACCAATAAATTGATATGACTTTTGAGGCAAATATTCATGACCTAACATTACATTAAATGTCTTTGTATACATGTAAAATAAGAATAAAAATCCATGTTCAAATTTCAAATCACAGCATATCTTAACTAATTAATGACAAGCTATGTGGTTTAATACAAAATGAACACTTATTTGAATAATGCTGACACACCAGTAATTTAGTAAGATAAAATACTGTGTCTGATCCTCAGAACTCCACTGTGTAGCAACGGATTAACATACAACAATGGTAGACAACAATTACTACGTTTACATGTGCACCAATAATGCGATTATTTCTAATAATCAGAGTAAGTATGTTTATTGTTTGTTTGGTTTTTAACACCATGCCAACTTCTGTGGCTATTTTCATGGCGAGAAAAAATTATGGTAAAACTATATCAGGTGTTTACAATTTATTTTTTGCTAAAAACTGGGTTAACTTTGTTAAAAACTTCTTCAAAAGATTTAAAGGTGGGGTAAGCGATATTTGAAAAATGCTGTCGGAACGTTGGTAGGATCAACACAACCAGACACAACAACAAAAGTGTAGCTAGTCAGCATTAGGGGCCGTATGATGGTGGAGGAGAGAGAACGAGCAAGAGGGAGATTTGAAGAAAGACTGTAGAAAGAGAGATAGCTGAGAGACATTACAAAAGAGAAAAGCTCATAAGAATATCACTGGAAAATGAAGGATTATGATCAGGAAAGTGCTTTAAGATCCAAGTTAATTTTAGAAAAGCTTTCCAGCACTGGAGAGAGCTAAGCGGGAAGGTCTGAAAACAGACGCGGAGGTTGCTTTATTCCGCTAGTAACACTGGTTTTAAATGTCATTGTTTGTCTGGAGCTGCTGTGCTTTTGGCAATAACAGCAAACTCTTGTTTGCATTTACTCTTGTGTATGTATGTTTTTTGTGCTTCCTTGTCGTTCGTTCATCATCTTCGCTTTATTTTTCGAGAAGCATTATTTTGTTGTGCTTCTGCTATGATAAATAGACTCTTGCATTGTGTGTTTAAGGAGGCCAGGTAGTGAGAGTTGCGCAGGCTGATGACTGCTAGAGAATGCAGTGTTTACTGTTTTGCGTCCTTGTTAGTGCACCCAGCTCGCATGCCAGAGATCGCGGTTTGAGACAGACTCAGAGCAGGGCGGTTAGGATTGGAGGGTGAAGAGAGCAATGAAGAGAGGAGTGTGTTTGATTGGGTTGATTTCAAATATCAACATTGTTCAGCAACGACTTTGAGAAATAACATACTGCACCTTTAAATGAATAAAAAAGGTTTCTCACAGGGATAAAACCAGCACAATCTCATAAAACATGCTCCAATGAGTCTGTAAGATGAACGTTAAATGTTGTAGTTTAACCAATATTATCACTTAAAAATATACTCTATTATATACATATTTTAAAACAAATTTCCATGATTTTTCCAAAACTTTCTGGGTTTATTTATTTTTCCAAAACCTTTTCAGGCCTGAAATCTCCTATTTAAAATGTCATGACTTTTCCAGATTTTACATGACCTTGTTACACTTACCAAAGGGTCATATTCCCAGAGCTGGTTGCCTTTCAAGTGATGGCACTTGAGCATCATAACTGGACCATTGAGTTTGGACACATCCAAACAGAGGTCATCAGTTCGGATCTCTTTATTGGCTGTGTACGAAAAAACCTGAGCAGGTGGAAAAGGTCACAATACATCAGTGTCAAACCTGTTGTAAAGATCAACATCATTACTCTAAATAAGTGTTTTTTAAAAGTGAGAAAGAGATGAGGAGCTGACCTGGTTGCCGCCCATGCCGTGGCAGTTGAAAATGCCCACTTTCTCATTCTCTTTCCTGGCCATGTTATCCAGACACTGGTTAGTCTCCACATTACGGATCTGCAATCGGACAGATCACACAAATAGATTAGACACACTCAAGCAGCTCTCCTGCATGAATAAACAGTCACGTCTCTGTCTGAGTGTGAAACATGGTTAATTACCCAAAGCTTATGGGGGTGGGGGGAGTATTGACGAACAGAGGCAACTGTGCCAATCAAACACACAAAGACGCACGTAAATGTGTACTTGATGAAAGACAGCAGACGAAGGGAAAGACAGCTCACTGCTTTCATCCAAAACACAGAGTTACACAAATGTCAAGATCAGTGGGGCTTAAATCATGACAAATTTATCTAACAGCTTCACTGGCAGCATGCTATTATATTTAGCCAATGTTTTATGTAAACACTGATTTAATACTTGGCTGTTTTGTTTTATGAAAGAAAAAAACCAATAGTTTTTTAAAACAAAGTGAGGTTAAATTACTGCAATGCATAGCCCCTCATAGGGCTGGGTATCGTCATACGTTTTCAAGCAGTTACAAAAATAGGCATAGACAGGGGTGTACAGTGCTACAAAAAAATCATTCATTGCGATGAATAACGGTGCTTAACACAGTAGCACACGTGTGATACAGTTTTGTATGTGTGTAAAACAGAACTGCATGTTTGTGTGACGCGAGCACATGTTGTGTGCTTGTTTGTGTGTGAGGTTAATCTAGGGCTGCACAATTAACCAAAATTAAATTGAAAATGCAGTTTAGTGTGATTATGAAATCACTTTTTTTTTAAAGCAACACGCACCAAACATCTCTAAACTTGTAATGAGAAACGTTTACACAACAAATGTGAACATATAATGAGAAAGATCTTTTTACTTCAAACTTCATAACGTCAAGAGTCAAGTGTTTGAAATAACTTGCTTTTGTGATCTGATGTGGCATCATGTCACAATGTAGGCAGAAATTGTTATTTTATAGTATTCTACACAGTGATAAAGGCTATGTCGACTAGCATTATAAATAAACTTTATTCTAATGAAAATACCCCAGTTGTCAGAAGAACACATAAACCATTTATTATCTTAATCGCATGTTAATTGAACCTTCGCACAGACCCGCCCCCCTTAGTTACTGTCGCTATGTCCGACAAGCTACGCCGCTCTCACGCACACACCATGTTCTCACGCAGTGAAAAATACATCAAGGATCAGAGAGGAGACTGACAATACGCTGACAGACAGGACAGACCAGGTTACTTTTCGGTTACTTTTGATATTAAACATATTAAACAAAGTCTCACCTTTCAAATTTGGTCATTTTTAAAAAGAAATTTAAACAATAAATACCGTTTTGTGGCTCTTTAATGTGTCGTGACAGATCGCTGTAGAGCCTCAGATAAAGATGCTCGTGAACCGATAATCTATTCCTTCTAGTTCATTTATAGTATCAAATAAACATGAATGAACATAAGAAGGAATGTTGTTTAAACCGCAGAAAGGCGTCAGTATATTCAGTTTTTCAAGTTCAAATCCTCCAATGTTAATCTACTAACTCTCCTGACTGCTTTGTCGGACAAAATGGCGGATGGCGAAGTATGATTGGTCAGATCACCTGTCAATCAAGCTCCCTGCGAAGGGTCAATTGTCTTTATGTTTCATCAGTCAAAATGACTGTGACGTCATATCCTCCATATACTATTCTGTCAGTGTCCTGCCCTTCACCTCACAATGTCACCATCAGCGGCAAGGAGAGACAAGGATGAGCTAAAAGTGAATGAACCGTGGACAGCACAAGGAAGATAGAGCCTTAACCAGTCAGGAAAACAAACCGACTCCGTTCTCAGCGAGTTTCAGACATCAGAGATGACATGTATGTTTTATTCATAAGAATGTCTGATAAGAAGAGGCATCGATGGACAGATGGAACGAAAGGGTAAGAGACGGAAAAGGAAACAAGACGATGACAGAGAGAGAGCAGACTAGGAGAGAATAAATGCCCCTCATTTCCTGAACACAGTGGCTGGAATGAAAAAAACAACAACAATTAATTCCTGTGACTCGCGAAAAAGAGTGTCCCTCGCTAATCCACACCTGCACTTCTTTAACACACACACACACACACACACACAGAAATGTGTTTATCTCACTCTGCAATGCTTTCCCTTTTTTGCTATCAGCATGTGTACGTTTGTCTGTGTGTGTGTTTGTCTGTGTGTGTGTGTGTGTGTGTGTGTGTGTGTGTGTGTGTGTGTGTGTGTGTGTGTGTGTGTGTGTGTGTGTGTGTGTGTGTGTGTGTGTGTGAATGTGTGAGAGAGAGAGAGAGAGAGAGAGAGAGAGAAAGAGAGAGAGAGAGATAGATACAGACCTCTCCCAACGAGTAGTAGTGGCGCGGTATCTGGGAGTCTGGGTAGACATTTTCAAGGTACCAGGAGAACGGCTTACACTGCAGTCTCTGTCTCAGAGATGTTCTGACAGAGATGTCTCCATAATCCACTTTAGTCACACCTGCAACAAAGAAACATACACAGAATGTAAAATGGTGAAAAAAGCTAGACATTTAGTTTTTCCACCATGATTCTAGCGCGTTTTTGGGTGCTTAGGTGGTTTTTAGCATGTTGCTATTCAATGCTCTGGATTGCTATGGCTTCGCAATGTGGTTTGTAGGATGTTTGGTTCAGATCTCTCCTTCAATAAACCGTTCTATTGTTCCCCAGACAAAAGTCTGATAGCTTAAAGCATGTATAGCACACCTCTCCTTCACAAGCAGCATGACTTGAGGAATCATTGTTGCCTGTAGCACAAACAATAAAGGACGAGATACATGCTGAACTTTGATACTTATTGTTAGGGTTTTGTTCAAACACTTGCCTTGCAGCACTAATAATCAGTCTACAGAGGCATTAGTATAGAGGAGGGATAGAATAACACAATACGCACACAGTTACACAGATAGCTCTGAGCTGCACTGGACACTATTGACAGTGACATTAATATCTATTATCCAACATCTCCTTCTGAGTCAATATGGCTTGAGTGCCAAAGAGCGCTGATAATACACACACACCACATTAAAGAGAATGACACAGAGATAGAGAGACAGTCATAGAAAGAGACCGAGACAGGGAATGCCAAAGATACGTGACTGAGAGGAGATAAGGAAAAGTTTTTTCAAAAAACTGCAATATTGTGTCTTACTTATGGCTGGTCGATATGACGATATTATCGTATATATCGACGATATCACGCGAGTGCCCTGATGCCGATTTTAACAATCAGATTATCGACGATATCAGGGGGAAAAATGACAAATAATAAACCTAGAAAGTTGGCAAATATATTTCAGATAGCCCCGTAGTTACCATACACATCTTTATTTTTGAAGCGTCTGGTGTATGGATGCAGATGTGTAGCATGTAATGTGACTGACCAGGTGAGATGATGTAGAAGAAGTTCTTGAACTCATCCATCCAGACCTCTGCCAGCCGTCTGTTGTTCTTGTTGATGATTTGCCCAGTTCCACCAGGGAACGTGTACGGCGTCGCCTTACGGAAGACGTGACCGACGTGAGAACATGTGACGATCTCAAGCGTCCCCCCGCACTGCCAAATCTGATAAACACAGATACATATCAGTTCAGTTCAGAGCATGAACAAATCAGCAATAACACCAGAACTGCATACTATATATGCAAAAGTGGAATTGTGGGTAGGATTGCGGTGGTGGTTAAATGATTCAATGTAGGGGGTGAGACTTACCCTGAAGGAGATCTCCAGGTTCTCTCCTCCCCAGATGTCCATCCCTGCATCGTATGTGCCAATCTCCTGGAAATAATCTCTGTCTATGGAGAAGAGACCACCTGCCATGGTGGGGGTCCTGATAGACGATGCAAATCAAAAAACACACACAAGTGTTTAATTCTATGATGCAAAAACAGGCCCTTCAGGGGAACGATCATATCTTATAAAAGCAGCTCTTCCTCTCCAGTTCACTCCGTCACAAACAAGCACGTCGCGTGTCACTCAGAGGAACGAGATCTTCAATAGAAATGACATGTTTGCATGTGCCTATTTTGGCAACAGCATATACTTCTTTAAATATCTTTTACTCTTGTTAGTCCATTTCCCTCAGCAGGCGCCCTCTGTTCTTTCCTGTTTTCCTTCCATCCATCCCCTGCAGCACGTCTCATTTTTAGTCATATTTTCCTAAGCAAGAAGCTGTTTTTGTTATACTCTCAAGTTGTTTTCATGCTTCTTTGCAGCACAGAAAACCAAGCACTGAAGTAAAAGAAGATGAAGCAAATGAGGGGTCGTGTGTGTGTGTGGGGTGTGTGTGTGTACAAGTGTGGCATCAGAACATTCTGAACATTGAGCTCTGAAAAACACAGGATCTCTGAAGAAATCAAGCAGCAGAAAGCTAAGAGATACTCTGTTCCTGTAGTTAGAAGGTGAGCAAGTAAACACCCTCCTCTTGGTAAAGTGCTGGTGTGGATTAAAACTCCCTCATCTGTGTGTTAAGTCTAGTGTTTACTGTAGCTGCAGGGATGGAGAAACACTTTTATGTTCCGTAGCTTTAAGTGGAATGTAAAATACCTTGTTGGAAAGTAAAAAATTATTGTTGAATTTACATTTAAAAGGCCTTTACATATATGAGCCATTGCCTAGTGGTTAACACAAATGCTCTGATTCATTGTGTCGTGGTGCTCCTGAAGGCAATGCAAGTTCAATTCTGGCTTGTGACATCTATATCAATTCTCACTTATTATTTTCATATGCCATATCTTTTACTGTCCGTTAAAAAATGGGAAAAGGTTTCTAAAAGGATCATAAATTACGCCTCTGAAAAGAAGCTGTTTGAAATAGAATACTAATGTGTAAAACAATTGTGACAAACAATTACAAAAAGTAGTACACTACATTGTCACATGGCCACACAGCGTATTAGAAAAAAAGGTCAATGGGCCTCATTCACTAATAATTGTGTGGATTATTTCGAATTTGTATGCACAGGACAACTTCTCACAAAAAATTTTACGCACAAATTAGTGCGTATGCATCCTTAGTGAATGAGACCCGTTTTCTCAGAAATAATGCTGCTTAGCTTACTTTGTTTAATTTTTGTGTAAAAATGTCTTTATTCTTGTGTAAAAATGTCTTTATTCTTGGCTGCCTGGTGAAATAGTTAATAAAAAAAGAGATAATAAAAAAGCAATTAAATTTACTTCTGTTAATTTGTTACACTGAAAATATTACACATACACAATATTCCCATATATTCCTTTTATTATACAGGTCTCTGGAGTACTTCTAGATTTATGATTAGTCAATCACAGCATTCAGCAGTCAAATATTTCACAATAATGTCTATTGCCCATGGAAACACTTTATAACTGAATATATAAATGTTTCTCATAAAATATTCTGTCATGTAATCTCATGTCAGTCTAAACCTCTCACTGGAGGAAAATATTATAATGATTTTAATTTCGGTCTGTTCATCTCACAAACTTACACTACCATTCAAAGGTCAGGAATATTCCTATGCTGTATTTTTTTAACCTAAACTATTTTGAAATATTATTACAATTTAAAATATATATTTTTTAAATTGACAGCAGCCATTACTCCAGTCTTCAGTGTCACCTGATCCTTCAGAAATCATATTAATATGCTGATATGGTGCTCAAGTAACATTTCTTATTATTATCAATGTTCAAAACAGTTCTGCTATTTTTTAATATTTTTGTTGAAGCCATGAAACATTCTTTTTAGCCTTCTTTGATGAACAGAAAGTTCAAAAGAACAGAATTTAGTCAATAAAAAAAATGATTTCAGTCTGTAATCTAATTAGTTAATAAGAAAAAAGTAGATCAAGAATCGTTTTGGAATCGAGGATCGTGACTCCCAGAATCGTAATTGATCGGATTGTGAAGTGCCTAAAGAATCCCACCCCTAATAAGTAGCATAGACTACTGCTTTTTGTGTTTGTCCTTATTTTCCTATTGCGTTTCATGGGGAAAATAAAAGGACAGTGGTCCGGAATGACATCAGGGTGAGTAAATAATGACAGAACTTTCATTTTTAGGTCAACAATCCCTATAAGCCTAGTAAGGTAGGTAATTCTACCATGGACATAAACCATCCTATTTAATCTTGATCTGACTGCATAATAAACATTTTGTGTGTTACCTGACAGGCAGCGTTCTGTCTCCTTTCCTGCGGTCCATCTCTCTCTGTGGTACCGGATACCAGCGGAAGTTCAGCTTCCAGTTGAACCCACCATATGTCATATCAGACCCTGCCATGTACTCAAATGTGTCATCACTGATCACGTCAATGATGGGACACACTACGGTTTTCCTATGAAACACAAACACAAAAGAGATATTAGCTGTGCACTTTCACTGCTTTCACCAAGACAACCTCAACTGCCTGAATAAATGAGTTTTGTCCGCCACAGAATGCCCTTTTTATTTTGAATTCAGCTGGCACACGACAGACACACCTCTCTTTACTCAAACAGATGCAGACACAAATCAGAGGGGACGTCTCGCTAAACTTGTGTCATCAATCAGCACCAAGCAGCCCGCTGTGATGCTAACCCAGGCAATGAGGATGGATAAGACACACACACACAGACACACACACGCACTGCAGGCACACTTTCCTCTCCTACATTTAGCAGACTAAAGCTTCATCAGCTAATGATGCCCCAACAGGCCGCCCGAGGCAACACAACACAGAGAATCAGCATGTGTATGTGGGCATGTGCGCATGTTTAGAAGAGAGGAGATATTCTCTGCACATAAATCCTCAAAGAATCAAATTCAGATAAAAGTGAGTTCATGTTTCTATACCGAACAAGTTCTCCATTTCAAGCACAAATGCAGGCTGGGGTGAAACCAAACTACAAAACTGTAATAACGCACAAGGAAAAAACTAAACTCAAAGAGCTATTGATCGCTCAGCTCTCTGCAAACCGACATGCCAAAGGGGCGGAAAAAAAAGCGTCAAAATGACTGCTTTGTTTTGATGTTCCACCACAAATTGCAGAAATTAAATAAAAGGCATGTGCTTGTGGGTGTAACTTTTTTGTGTTTGTGACCGCATATATGTGTGAGATATCAATCGACTAGAGGAATGCTATTTCCCAAACACTGAAGCAAAATCTGAAAGACAAAAACAAATTCTCCCAAGTCTTTATGCTTTAATTATCGAAAGAAAAAAATCTGATATATATACTTCACTGCTGGAAAAAACTGCAATTCTGTCAGTTCTGCACATTTTTACCATAATGCATATTTTTTACCATAAAAAGTAGACAAAATATGATAGCTGTTTTAGTAATAAAACTAAATACAAATCAAGTGTAGCGTTAGGTCTGGCAGGTCACGTTAGTCAAGCTTGCATCAGCTGACTCCCAGCTGACCCACGTCTACCTATAGCAATACGACGCCTATCACAGCATCCATGTATAAGCTCCTTCAGTATTATCAGCTGCTATCGTGTTTCTCAGAAGAAAATTACCCTCCTCCATCCCCAGCTCCTCCTCTCGTTCAGTCATGAAGTCATCCAGTCATTTAGGTTGGATTCCCCTTGAATCAGACTATTGTGTTCTCGAATTGTGTTGTACATCTTGAATTAATGATATCTGCAATACATTCAAGTTGGTTCTGTTAACCCTAAGGGGGGTTATTGCTGCTCTCCCTGCTAGGCTGCATGGCTGCGCAGGGAGTTCTCGCCCAGAACAGAACTATACCATCAATCCAAACTATATGCTAACTGTCAATCGTATTTGAAGTGGTGCTGACAGAATAACTGTTTTGTTAATAATTTAGCATAGTTTTCATGAAAGCTCTGTGGTTGTCAAAAGTCAGCCAGGTGACGTGTAATAATATTTGTAAAAAATAATTAAAAGTGTATATATATATATATATATATATATATATATATATATACACACACACACACACACACACACACACACACACATATATATATACTATAAATATGAATTCTTTTCAAGCAAATATATACCTTAAAGTATTGCATCTAAGAAGTAGTAGTGCTTACTTGTCAAGTCTGATGCGAGCGAGGAGAGGCTCAAGCCAGCCGGTTGTGCACTCACAGTGGGCATCCAGGAAGGTAATCACCTGACCTGTGGAGATGGACGCCCCCTTCAACCGAGCGCGAATCAGACCCGAGCGCTGCTCCATCCGTACCACCCTGACCGGCACCTCCAACTTACGCACATACTGCTCCAACTGCCGCTTCAGGAAGTCTACATGCACACAGAGGTAACAAACAATTACACACTGGCTCCCCATAAACAAGAATTATATATAGGTAACTTGGGGAGGATGTGACTTCGCATACATTCAAAATGATAATTTCCTTCTAATATTTATCAGTGGATTCAAAGAGAAAAAGCTCTAAAAATGACATCTTCCAGATGCAAACATATACATCGAATACACGTTTTAGCCAGGGACTAAGGCACAATCTGAAAAGTTGGATGAGGCACATTATCAATCTTATCTAGCACATGAATATTAATTACAGTAGATCAGGCAATCTTCGTAACTGATTTGCTGATTACCTCTAACCAACTCTCTGATCGTTTGTAAGACTGACAATGCCTCCACTGGACTGAGGCTTTTTTTTTTTTCACTTAAATTTGTCTTTTTCCATGGCTGTCTACAACTTTTATTCCACACTACGGATAAAAGTAAAGCTCTTGAAATATTATGATCACTGCCCAAAAAAGTGTGTTGGGGGCATGTTCTTGGCCTTGGCGATGTATAGGAAACCTTTCTTTAACAATTTTTCCCCAGTTCAATCATTAATCAAGTATTGCTCTACATCAGCATCTGTAGTATCGGCTCATGTGGATCAGCATCCTCAGCTGAAGCAGCCATCTTGAAATACTGATCTTCCAGTTACTGCTGTGGGATATCAGTGCTTTCTGTTTCAGTTAAATAATCTAAGCCACTGATTGGATTAATATGTGTTCAGACACATAAAGATCTGACTGAAACTGTGAAACAATACAGAAGAAACCTGTGAAACATCATCATTCATTTGCAGTTACATTTATGGTTGAGATAACATGTACGTTAGTGGTTCTAAACCTTTTTGAATCGATTGAGAAAAATCTCAATTAGGAAAACGTTTTTTTTTTTACGTTTTTGTTGATATATTGAATTTATTAACATCATAAATTATTGTAATATATTAAATTATTGAACCATGAAACATCTTTGAATCTAGAAGTTAAGTTCTGTATTCCAGAATTGTATGTTCTTCAATTAAAACAAACAAGTTAAATTGAGTTATGAGATTTCAGTTCACAATTTGATTTTAATTTAGATTTAAGTTAGCTTATTTTAATAAATTAACTATATTTTATTCATTTAAATACTTTATTTCATCCTGCAGCCCCCTTGGAAATTTCCTGAGGGCTCCTGGTTGAGAACCAATACTGTAAGTGATTATTTTAAGGAACAGTTCAACAAAAATATTTTAAATTTTTTGCCAATTGGTCCTCATAAATTCAGCAGAATGTCCATGATGCTCATTTACAACCAATGAATGTGAAAAGAAAACCGTCCCCAGTACCCACTAACCTACATTTAATGGAAAAGGGCATACGCAAGGAGATACGACATACATTTTCCTAGGAAAAATATCTACTTTTTAAAAATAAATGAAATATGCTGGTTTTGTACAACATGAGGGTGAGTAGATGCAAGATTTTTCATGAGACATTCCTTTAACGAAACCAACAAATAAAATCTGTACACAGGTCCAAATCTGTCCCAAAAAATCTATATATGTCAAACACTCCCTCAGATCCAATAATAGGCCTTTAGGAGATCTGACAGGAAGACATGTCTGTGCAATGCAGTCTCACAGAGGGTTTATCTGCTCTCTCATGCTTTATTTGAGGAAACAGAACTGAATGCTCGGAACTACAAAGAGAGCAGGAGCAGCAGGGATTTCTCATGCCAGCGACCCCACTAAAAAAACACTTAAGAAACAAAGACAAAGGAAATGTTTATTCCTATTTTCATGTCATTATCTGGTGATGTGTCTCTTTCTAACTCCATCCCACAGAAACAACCTGACAACAGGTAAGTTCCATCCTACATTATTTCCCACTTAAAGGCGGAAATACGCCACATTATGGAAATTAAAGGAATTGCGAACTCCATTACATGTTGTTTAAAACGAGTCCAGTAGATGCTCCACTCAAATGAACACTCATCACTCATTGCAGACACGTGACCAAATCTATGCACACACGTAAATCAATATCCTGCCGTATTCCTATAGTAGTTTAAGTGGAAATAAAGAGGAGGAAGAGGGAGTGGGCGGAAAGAGAGAGGAGGAGAACAAGAGAGGACATCATTAGAGGACAAAATTGAGCGGCAAGAAGATGAGAGGAAGAATTTGGGTCTTTATCTCTCCACAGGAGCGGCAGATTAGCACAGATGAGGGAGGAGGGGGGCTGGCAGCTATTCTTATGCAGGACGTGACCTGCGCAGTCAATCCATTACCGAATGAACTAGTGCATGTGTGTGTGTATGTGTACGCGTGACAGAGCGAGAAAAGAAGATATCGATGTGTCTTTTTTGCATCTGTCAAAATGTCGCAGTGGTTAGACAGGAGTGTGTGTGTGTGTGTGTGTGTGTGTGTGTGTGTGTGTGTGTGTGTGTGTGTGTGTGTGTGTGTGTGTGTGTGTGTGTGTGTGTGTGTGTGTGTGTGTGTGTACACACCATGGGCCTCAATGATGCTTCAAAGCACTCCTGGATGAACACTCTGTCAATGTCTCTGCAGTCTCTCACCCACAGACTGAATTCTGATGTTATTACAGTTATTCCAGCTGCACATTTTCTGTCATGGTGGGCACTTTCCATTGACTTTTATAGCTTTTATACTGAGGTAGTGATGTTTTTCAATCCCTACCTCTGATCTAAAAAGATTAGTTCACCCCACAATGAACATTCCATCACCATTTATTCACCCTCATCACTTTCTTCTGTGAAACAAGAGAAAATATTTTGAAAATAGTTTTTTGTCAATACAGTGAAAATGAGCAAATTTTCTGTGAAATTTCACAGACAAAATGTCCATTGTCCATTATCAATAGTGTAGCGAAGTATGAAACAACAGCTCACACATAAGTCACTTAGTGTTGCTCAACGCTGCAAATTTGATTTGAAACCTTCGCGGAATCTGTGTGGGGACATTGTTTTGTCAATTGGCTCCAGAAACTACAATTTTGACTTTCCTTGGTTGGACGAAAGTTTTTTTTTTTTTTTAATTGTTCTTCAAAATATAGTCTTTTGATCTGCAGAAAAAAGTCACACAGGTTTGGAACAACATGAGGGTGGGTAAATGATGACAGAATATTCATTTTTTAATGTTTATTAAGCCGTTTTCTTTGCTAGTGTCCTCATAATGTAGGTGATTTCAAGTTTTGGTCCACACAGTGAATGTAAAACCTGACCCACACATTAAACAAACATTTATCCTACTGAGAATACAAACACACATACAATACAGTAACAAAGTCTTTTGTTAACGTTAGCTTTTAGCCACACTAGAGTGAAAACAAAACCCATGTAGTGTACTCAGCTTCCTGTAGTCAACAACACACAGACTCAATATAACATACTAACATACATGCTCAAAATAGTACAAGGCAGACACTTGTGAAACCGTTAATGAGGAAAATGATAGATCTTATCACTAGCAGTTTCATCACTATTTACCTTCCGATAAAAACCAAATATCTGATAACTAAAAGAGAACAAAAGAACTACAAAGAGGAACCTTGAGAGAAAGAGAGAATCAATTCAGTGAAAAAAATATGAAGGACACAGTGAGAAAAGGGGATATATTGTTTTCTGTAGTATCCTTCAGATAAATAGTGCCCTTCTGAAACTGTAAGGTCGGTGTTTCCAATGAATGAAGGTTTGAAGTGAGCAGATATTCACTGATTTATGTCTCAAACTACCAACTAACTTTAAATACAGTAGGTTACTCCTATTGTAATAGCCTAGGGCAGAGTTTCACAACTATTTTTGTCATCCTAGTTCCAGCCCCCTTAGACCTAAATATTTACTTGAAATTTTGAGATTTTAAGTTAATATTTAAATAATTAAACAACACATTTACATTTTTGTGGTTCTCTGATGTTGGTTAATGGTCACATGACATGCAGGTAAACAAAAAAAATATCTTTGTTGTTTTTTAAGTATGTATTTTATTTCGATGTTTTATTTTAATATTTATTTTAATATAATATTTTTTTTATTATTATTTTTCTTACATTTCCATAATTTAATTAAATATTATCTTTTTTTGATCCACTCACAAAACCTTTGCAATTCCCTCACGAACCCCAGTTCAGGGAAACCCTGACACAGTGAACTCAAAAAAATTGAGCTGCAGTACTTATACAGACAACGTGGGTTTGAATCTAGCTCGCAACATTCCCAATACTGTTTCGTTCCTCTTCTAATTTCCTAACAGAGCTGGGTGTGGGTGTTTATGTATGTATGTATGTATGAGTGTGTGTGTGTGTGTGTGTATGTGAGAGTGTTTGAGAGAGTGTGTGTGTGTGTGTGTGTGTGTGTGTGTGTGTGTGTGTGTGTGTGTGTGTGTGTGTGTGTGTGTGTGTGTGTGTGTGTGTGTGTGTGTGTGTGTGTGTGTGTGTGTGTGTGTGTGTGTGTGTGGCCTGGTAAACCCTACATTATGGGGACAAAATGTCCCCATAAGGATGGCAATATCTGAAATCCTTGTTCGTGTGGGGACATTTTTTGGTCCCCATGAGGAAAACAGCTTATAAATCATACTAAGTGATGTTTTTTGAAAATGTAAAAATGCAGAAAGTTTTCTGTGATGGGTAGGTTTAGGGGTAGGGTTAGTGTAAGGGAATAGAATATACAGTTTGTACAGTATAAAAATCATTATGTCTATGGAAAGTCCCCATAAAATATGGAAACACTACGTGTGTGTGTGTGTGTGCGTGTGTGTGTGTGTGTGTGTGTGTGTGTGTGTGTGTGTGTGTGTGTGTGTGTGTGTGTGTGTGTGTGTGTGTGTGTGTGGTTGATCTGGTTGCAAAAGACTTGCAAAAGGGAATCTGTGGACATGATAGTAAGATTTACAAGCATAGCACTGTACAGTTTAACTGGTTTCATCATAATATATCTGACAGTGAGTATTTTAAAAACATTCCAAATACTCCTGACATTGTAATTGTAAATGAGGTTATGAAATCTGTGTGTATGTTTGAGGTGGCCTGCTGTTTTGACCTGTATATGGATACGTGTTACTACTCCAAACTATTGAAATATCAACCACTTGTAGATCTCATTTATCAACTTGGTTACAACTGTAAATTAATAATTCTGGTGTTTGGAAGTTTAGGCCATGTCCATAAGAGTGTGGTCCGGGGGATGCAGTTAGGGGGGCTGCAAAAAAAGGAGGCAAAAAGGCTTGCAAAATTCTGCTCTGTTTCAGCCACCATAGGGAGCATGCATATATGGAGACGGAGATGTTTTGTTTATCCTTAATGTGTTGAGTATTATAAAGGTCAGGACCTGTACAAGTATGTGAGCCATGAATTGTAGATCCGTCACTTTGTCAAAGACACTTCCCAGAGTATTTGGATCTTGTTTTCTTTGTAATGTCTCTCAGATCCAAATAAAAGTATTAAAATGTGTGTGTGTGTGTGTGTGTGTGTGTGTGTGTGTGTGTGTGTGTGTGTGTGTGTGTGTGTGTGTGTGTGTGTGTGTGTGTGTGTGTGTGTGTGAGTGTGTGTCATCACATCACAGTGCTGCCAGCGGTCTCGTTGGCTGCTGTCTGTGTTTTTGAGTGAATGTTAATCCCGGAGCTGTCCAACCCAAGCCGGGTCACATGGAGCAACCGAGCAGGGCTTTCAGCAGCCATGGCAATGATGCCGAAGGGCAACAAAGTCGCGCTGAGGTCAGTTATAAAGAAGTGATTGGCACTCCAGAGCAGCTGCCATCGAGACCACTGGCAGCAAGAGGCACAATTCTACAGTCAGCCGAAACGCTCCTGACCTCTTGGGTCACTCAGTGGCGAAACTGGGATTGTATGTGCAAAACACTTAGTGAGACTCCCAACACAACCTACAACAATGAACTTAATACATATGAAAATATATCAACCCTTTCACACAGCAATCCCAGTAAATTACTGTAAAATTACCAGAATGGCTTTACCGGTAAATACACAAAAGTCATCAGATCTTTAAACGCTGCGCTGTTGTCTTCATTTGCCCACATGAGTAGAAGTGCTTTAGTTTGTTAATTTTGACAAAAAAGTTTGATTTCTGAGTGACAGGCATAAAGGGATGACTACACAGAACACGTTTTTCTCTCAAAAACACGAGATGCACATAATAGTATCCAACTGCAAAGCCACAGCACTGATGAATAAAAAAAGAAGGCAGGGTCTTGAGTTATGAGACAGTGCAAGGGTCAAAGATGTCCATCTGGCGTATATTTACATAGAAAAACTATTGAAAAGCAGCAGAGCTTACTGTAAACAGCGCAGAATAACCGCGTCCTCTCCATAAGAACTTTAAGGTTGGCCCAAAGAAGACTTCTTACGTCAGTGCGTTTGGACCTCGTACGTGCTCATACCGGAAATCTTCAATCTTTGTTCACACACAATACCGGTAATTTACTGGTAATATTACAGCTTCTCGTACCTGGTAAATTGCCAGAACCAGCTTATCAGTATTTTGAAAAGGTCCTTTTCACACATCTCTCTTAACGATAATTTACCGGTTATTCACACAGTAAACGTGTGAAAGGGGCTAATTTTAGTTTTAACTTTATTTCTCAACCAAGTGGTTGAGGTGAAAATTCTGTAATTTACTCACTCTTATGTTGTTCTAAACCTGTATGAATTTCTTCTTCTCCAGTATACCAAAGAAGACATTATGATTTTTTTTTCCATACAGGGAAAAACCAACGTTTTTTTTTTGGTCCCCACTTTCATTGTATGGATCAAAAGAGCTGAAACAATTGTTTAAAATATCTAACATGTTTTGTGTTCCACAGAGGAAAGAAAGTCATCCAGGTCTGGAATAACATTAGGGTGCATAATGTACATTTTTGTGTGAACTCTGCTTTTAAAGGCTTTTTATAAACTTGAATTTTGTTGTATCTCCAGAAATGATATTATCCCTAAAGAAATTTCACAAAATAATAATATTAATTCATGTTTTTTATTCTTGAAGCCTGTGTTTTGCTTAATAAAATTACAATTCGGATAAATAACTTAAATTATACCAGGTTATACCATCTTCTTACCTCACGTCTCTAAGCTCTCTTTTAATTTAACAATCAATAGGAAATAACATGACCCATAACAGACTATTTCAGTCATCTTATTCAGTTGAACTTCATGACAAATTTTTACTCACTGTCTTTGTTTTACTATACTTTCATAAATGTTCTGTGTGTCTGGTCGTGTCACTGCCTCGACATTCAGCAGATCTCCGTTTACATCAATGCAGGGAGAAGTGACGGCACTGCAGTGGCAGAGAAAATGATTCTGGGCTATGGGGAAAAAATGCAGGTAGAATCAAGCGCAACTCTTTCTAAGCCTGGACTGAATAATTACACTAATAAGAACAACACGGCAAAATCAGATTTCCCACGTATCCCTGCAGAGCAGTATACATATGATCACTTGATTTATCATTTAAATTGACTCATGAGTCATTTTAATGAGTTTTACAGTGAGGTGTTAGGCTCAATAGACTAATGTATATATAATTTTAGGATTTAATACAATTTAAACTACAGTGGATGATATCCACACTGCATAGTTTATGAAAGAGCTAGAAATGCGACAAAGCTCAAAGCCTTTGGATTTTTTCTTTGTTATCACAATTCTTTAATATTATGGTTCACATATTCTAAAATAGGGATGCATTGGTAATAAAATTCTGGTCAATACCAAAAAGGCAATAATTATTTTCATGTTATGGCTGACAACCGATAAATAGCCCATATTAATTCCTTTTTAAATTGTCTAAAACATTACAAATAAAACACTAAAATAAAATCAATTGTTTTAAATGCTACAAGTGGCTTAGGCATAGGTATATGTGTGTGTGTGTGTGTGTGTCTATGTGCAAGTTAATGATAATATAATTCCAGGTATGTATTCATTACACCTACTAATCCACTAATCCCATAATCTAGCCAAATTACAGGTTGTGCAGATAATGGCAAAGACTAGAGCTGCAAACCCACACACAGCAGCAGACACACAATAAAGCTTGTCAGAGTTAACATTCACTCTCTTTCTCTCTCTGTATAAATCTGTCTTAACAAACACGCTCACTTTACAGTGCGTAAATCACATTTCATCACTGACGTTAATGCGCAACAAGGTCACCGGCCATCTTTTTCCTCAATATGTGTTCTGTTCCCTTTTACTGCACACAAACAAACACATACACACACTGAAAGCTAAGCTGACATGATACAGGCATTTTCAAAGAGTGGAGAGTACAAAACCATGTCATTATCTCTGGAGCTCTTCAGTTCAATGTCCTCATTTTAACTCCGAGATCTGTGCGAGAGCATTTATTTGTGTATGCAAGAGACATCTGTGCTATCATTCTCTCCTCTCAGTAGTAAGCACCACACACATCTGTCAGCATGAAATGGAAATTCACCTTATCTATTTTCAAAAGGCATGTTATAGATCTTATTGTGAATGATTCGTAATCAAAATGCCATACCTCGATCTTCGGGGAAAACAACAGATTTAGTCCACTTAAACCCGGCCTCTTTCTTACAATCAACCTCAAGCTCACATTCAGATCTCCCTCCATCCAATCAACAACTGATGGAAGTCGTCACTCGTCACCCTACATTTTTTCTTTTCCAATAATCCATTTCTATCACTGTCATCTGTCATTCTATCATTGTACATCACTGTCACCTTCACATTTTAACTTTAAAGGGACAGTTCACCCCAAGTTGAAAATTGTATTACTTTTCTTTATTGCTATTACTTTCTCACTCGTACGCAACATCTAACTATTCTTTGGTGGAATGTGAATGGATAAATGTATAGCAAAATTCAATGAAGGGGAATGGTTGATGCCTTTGAACAAGATTTTCAAGGTTTTTCATAAAAAATGGCTTAATTTTTATGAAAAAAAATGGCTTAATTTAATGGGTTAAAAAATTGCTTAATTTCTTTCTGGTTCTGAAATTAAAAAGCCATTATATTGCTTCAAAATACTTGGAATATAGCATCAACATTGTATGCTATTTTTGTAGCTTTGAAACCTTTCATTCTATAGAAAAGAGCAGCATGAAAATTCTTTGAAATATATATTTTTATGTTCCATAGCAGAAAGTCATACAAGGTTTTAACAACATGAGGGTGAGAAAATGATGACATCATATGTACTATTTTTTAACTATTGCTTCAAACAACAAGAAAGGGTTTCAGCAAACATTCAGTGACATGTTGGTTCACTGTTTTATGAATTATGAGGACATTTTCATGAATTTATAACATTTTCTAGCCCCAACCCTAAACCTACCCATCACAGAAAACTTTCAGCATTTTTACATTTTTAATAAAAAATCATTTGTTCATTTAGCATTTTGAATTACAAGGACATCGGTGTGTCCTCATAATGTAGGGGGTGTGGCCTGAAAACTGAATACACACCACAACATCAGGACTTTGGGTCCTCATAATCTAGGTGCAACCAGAACAAATACATACTTTCCTTTCATGGTGAGGACTTTTCGTTGATTTTTCTCTATTGTTTTTATACTTACATAATATCCCCTAATATTTCAATCCCCTAACCCTAAATCCCTTTCTGCATTTTTATATTTTCTTTAAGGCATTATTTAGCATGTTTACAAAGCTGTTAAACTTTGTACCTTTGGCTGATCAATGTAGGTGATTTCAGGTTTTATTATATTTGTGGGAACATTGCACACACACTCACCTCTCTCACTAGCATCATCCACAAGCACGATTTCCTCTAGCAGGTGTCTCGGAGACCGGTCCATGACGCTGTGGACTGTTCGGAGTAGAGTGGTCCACGCTTCATTATGGAACACGATCACAACACTGGTGCGTGGGAGATCGTCCGGATACAACTTAGTTTTACACCTGAAAAAAAAAAACAGAGCCAATCAGAATGGACAAAATATTTAAATGGCTACATTCTCTGAAATTATCTCCCCTCCAGAGCACAGACACACACCGGGTCTGGAGAGCTGCAGAGAGCTGTATGAGATGAGAGGAGATTAGCACTTATCCGAAACACACAGGCGGTTATGAAGAAGCGGTTAGTGGAAAGCTGCTGAAGAGACTGTGAACGCATCTCATTCAGTGTGAGGAGCTCTAAAAACAGTTGACGCTGGAATAAATGATGACAGAGTCTGAATGAATGGTCACACCTTACTAAAGGTGTAACCTTCATTGTGAATGAGCTAACAATGAGCATTCACCAACAGAGACAAGAGATTTATTATTACTGATGTTAGCACTTTTATCTAATCGTCATTGTATCTCGTTCTTTGAGAAATATTTGTCTCAACAATAATAGAAGCTAAGCAGAATGTTGACACTTTCATACAAAGAAAATGAATGGGCCATATAATGTCAATGGGCCTTTCGCACCGGGTAGTTATAGGAACTTAGTTGTAGGAACTAGCCAGCAGGGTGGTTCCCAGAGAACTAAATGTTCCCCTAGGGTCATTTCCCTTGTTGCAGATTTGCACCGCTAGTAGGAATTCTGAAGTGACAGCTTGTTGCTGTGACTTTTATTTTGACGGCGAGGCGGACAATTATTTTGTCTTCGCTGAGAACGCCAGAGCATCAGACAACGCCACACAGCCTGAGCGCCTCTATTCTTCATCTTTATTAGTTTATGATCTGATTAACAGTCCTGTCTAATACGTTCTTAGATAGAACTGTTATACAAAGAAAGTATATGAAAAAGTATTAGCGTTTGTCGTGTGGTTGATGCACAATGTCGCTAGCTGAGCAGAAATACATAATCATGTTTCGCTTGGTCCCCTCAAAGGTTGAGAGGTCCATCTATCACTGTTGTCCATGTTCATAGAGTTAGTTCTCATAGTCTCATAAACCATCACAACACACCAAATTTTAATTTGGGCATTTATAAGAAAGAAGAAAGGGAATATTTTCAGTAGATGACTAGGAATTCATTTTTAGTTGTTTTTTAAGTGGACAATACGGACCCGTAAAGGGACATGGTAAAAGAATAATACTCTTTTGCATTTAGCATAAAATGAATATTAGCATTCCTGCTTCATTTCCTATAGTATATTAGCATTAAAGTACTCACAGAATTATAGAGCTCTCCCAAGAAAGTTTGCGTTCACTCACAAAAGTTTTGCGTTCCCCCAAGACACTTTCTGGGTCCCTGGCAAAACTTTTGTGTTTGCATGCAAATCCTTTGAATTCCCTTCGGAAACTTTGCATTCACTTGCAAAGAACTAAAAAGTTTTGCGAGCGAACACAAACATATCTGAAATGTAATTTTTCCTCCCATCTCAAATTTTTTCCCCATCACCATGCCCCTCCAGAACGTTTTTCCAACATTTATTCCAATAAATGTTCCCATAAGCATTTCATCCCTCTACTTTGTCATTGGTCTAAATATCTGTCAGTCAGCCAGAGAAAGGGCACTCATTGGCCATTTGAGGGGCTGTGGGTGGGTTCAGAAAATGTGTTGATTGTTTGGCGATTATGTAAGCGCAGGTCACTGTGCCAGTCTGTGCTGTGGTAGGAACAGGAAAGCCAGTGTTTGTTGAATCTGGACAGCTAAAGTGGGACACACAATTCCACTTCCTGCCTCATTTCCTGTTTGCTCTGGCACAGCTGGGGGATTCTGGCCTGCGATCACCCAAAAAGACAAAACATCAAGCCCAAAACCACAACGCTCCAAAAAAACAATAACATTGAAACATCGAAACAACATTAGAGGCAAAAAACACCTTCCAACCTACTTGCTAGTGGTGCAACGGATCACTAAATTCACGGTTCGGATTGTGGTAGATTTTTCCCTAAATCTAACTACGTATAATATTTATACTTTAGCGTGTCTACAATCGATGGCGGCCGAGTCTAACCCTATACCCTAGCGCGTCTACACATCGACGTCGGCTGAGCCTAATAACCCTAACTTGCTGCGCAGCTATAATAACCGACAGATTTCAGACAATACCTTCGAAAATGCTTTAATTACGGCCGGAAGATCTCAGACAAATTCCATTGAGAATCCCACCAGTAAACACGAATACAACAGTTTTTATAGAACAAAGGTATGGCAAAATGACATGAAACATTACATAATTTCCCCACAATTTGATTGGTTCTTCATATGCCAACTCTCCTGTTACTAGGTAGGAGCAAACTCTGTTTTAATGATTACTAATAACAAGGTTTCAAGTTTAGACCTGTCTAGTTTAATTTCCCATATTTGTTATTTTTACACTCACACAACCAAAGTCATGAGTTTTCAACTAAAGGGGAAACATACATTTCAAATTCAAAAGCATATGAATGTTGTTCCTGCAAGAAAAACAAATATTAGTTGATTAATTAAAAAATCTATCACAGGACTTAATGTAACTTTGCTTATCATTTATCACTTTTTTTATTTTTATTTTTATTTAACATGGACATACAATTACATTGGACGAACCATATGCATTTGTTTAAGTGTTTTAGCACAAATGCTAATTTTCAACACCTGTCCACGGGAGGCTTTTGGAAATAAAATACAATGAAACTAGTAAGCAGAATAATACTAAAAATATTAACAGAAAAGGATAGCTAAAATATACCATATAATTACAGAGAAAATGAAAAAGAAAACAAATTGCATACATACATTATAAAACAGAAGCATCAGAGTCAGAGAATATCATTAGTTATTCATGCGAGCACCGCTGTTTAGTTTTTAACCATTGTTTAAGTCCTCTGTTGAAAGCTTTGCCATCGGTCTCTACTTTTAAATCAGTAGGCAGAGCATTCCAGAGTGTTGGCCCCTTTACTGAGAAGGCAGACTGACCAAAGGAGGTCTTACACTTTGGGACTAAACAGTCACCTCTGATAGTGCCTCGTGTGTTCGCCCCCTGAGAGCTTTGGCGTCTACTGATTAATATAGAAAACTGCGGTGAAACATGATTATTTAGACATTTGAAAACCAATTTAATATAATTAAAATCAATAAAACTGTCAAAACCAAGAAGCTTATGCTTTCTTAGAACATCACAATGATGCCATCTCATGGGTTTCCGGTCCATGATTTTTATTGCCTGTTTAGTGAGAGAATCGGTATTAATTTATTTGGAGAGATTTGTGACCATGATGTGACGCAATATGATAGGTGTGAAAATATCATTGCATGCATATATAGTTTTGCAGTGTGACAGGACAAATCCCTTCTTATAAACCGAAAACAATTTATATTTGGTCTGACCTTCTTGCAGATGTACTTAATATGATTATCAAATTTTAAATTTTTATCCAGAATAATCCCAAGGTACTTGACTTCATTGACTGCTTCTATTGCTTCATTTTTTATTTGTACCTCAAATATATCGCTAAGCGGCCTATTTCGTATAGAGAAACACATGGTACTTAAAGCCCACTTTAAGTACTTTGATACCACAGCAAAAATCTAGCTTTTAACAATTAAACATTATTAAAGACAAGTGAACAGTCATTTATAAAATAAGAACAAATACACAAATTACAAGCATATAAATACAATATAACAAAGTTACAAATAAAGTAAGGTCTAACAGTATTCAGGTACAGAAATGTAATCAAATGTAAAATAACACTTTAATGTTCACTGTATAAATTGAATTTGGATTAATCTTTGTTAAATATGTGTTTTGTTGTTTGGTTAACATTAATGACAGAGACAACAGCAGATATTTAAAGACTGCAGTCACTTTAAGACCTAATGAACAGATCCAATATAATGATACACATCCGATTTCTTTCTCAACTGTTTACGTTCACTTAAGACATAACCGACTGTCTTTACGAGAATACTTGCAGAGACAGGCAGTTTGACAATTTTGTGTGTATGAGCCCGTTCAAGCTCAAGGAGACGCAAAAGAGTAATCAATTCGGTGTTTGTGAGCTATCTGAAACGCACCTTCCTGTGTGTGTGCACTTTGGGTAGCTACGGCTGTACGCTCAGATAACAGCACGCGATCAAGTCAAGAGAAAACACGTGCAAATGATAAACTTTCACTCTATAATGGTTAAACTTAGCAATTAATCCACAAATCACATGCGTTCCGAACAGTGGGACCTGGTCCGTACGGATCACGGATCAACTGTGACCCGTTGCACCCCTACAATTTGACACACAAGCGATTAATTAAGTGAAGGTGAGGGGCTGTAGTCCATTCTGTCCCATCACTGCAGTAATACAGCACCCCCTGGCCCCAACTTTCTTAAAACTCATCATCTGGAAACACACAGACTGCTCTTTTTAAATTCATTAACCTGACTCTCATGACCCCAGACAACGGTTTAATTTGCAGCCGAGGCTTCTCATTGGTCAACCCTGCAACCTGCCTGATTAAAATGAAGCACAGATTTTTTTCTCTCATTCCTTGGTGTCCGTTCTCCTAGATTTTCTGTCTCTATATAAAAATCTATTTTGTAAAGCAGGGAGATCATGCATCCCTTCCCTTCAATCACTGACACCATCAAAGTGTGAGTAAGCTGAGTGGGTGAGGTAGCATATGCCTGGCAATGGCTTGTGTGTGTGTGTGTGTGTGTGTGTGTGTGTGTGTGTGTGTGTGTGTGTGTGTGTGTGTGTGTGTGTGTGTGTGTGTGTGTGTGTGTGTGTGTGTGTGTGTGTGTGTGTGTGTGTGTGTGTGTGTGTAAATCAGCTAAATCAGGCTAAAATAGCTGCAACAACGTGGAAACGGGTGACTGATCAAAAGATGGAAGGAATCAAAGATGAAACACACACACACACACATGCTCGCACAAACCCTCAGAGACACCAGACACGCACACAAATCACATTTCTCAGGCCCCAGGAATAATTGGATATATTTGGTGCAATCAGAGAGAGACAAAAACAGCCGTAGGTCTGTAGAACTCTTCCATCACACACGCATGCACATTATTATGCTGGATTTTTTTTTTTAGACTTCTCAGGCCAAATCTTGCTTGACTTCAGCACACATAGAGAGAGAAAGAGAGAGGCAGAGGAAGAAGAATGTGAGCTGTAGTTATTCAGTCATTTACAGGACATCCTACTCGGTCGAGTGCAATGATGCAGCTCGGTGTGATTTTACACACATTTTCGACTATGTGTGTGTGTGTCTAGGAGGGATAATTGAGGACAGCCTTTCTCTTCTACTTTTCCTCTCCCTCTAAAGCAGCGATAACAGCCAGAGGACACACAGGATCGGTTAGTCATCAGTTCTCAAAGTCATTGTAATCTCAAAACCACACACACACACGCTAAATCCAAATCTCTCTGACCAGCACCTTCATCATATCAAAGAACAGAATCAAAACAGAACATGAAAATAGAAAAACAACCAGCTGGTGTCAAGGCTGGCTTCGTACTATAAAATGTCAAAATCATTGTAGACTGAAGGCAATTTAAAAATCTTTAAACAGGTTGTGATCCCACTCCCACTCCCTCAAAATTAATACATTTATTCATCAAGGACACATTAGATTGATCAAAAGTGACAGTACAGACTTTTACTTTGTCACAAATAAATGCATCAGCTTTTACAAAAATATGAAGCATCTCAACTGTTTTAAACATGGATAATATGATAATTATAAGAAATGTTACTTGAGCACCAAATCAGCATATTAGAATGATTTCTGAAGGATCATGTGACACTGAAGACTGGAGTAATGATAACATTCAGTTTTTTCATCACAGGAATGAATTTGCATTTTAAAATGTATTAAAAATACTTTGAATTGAGCAAAAGAGACCTCTTTAAAAATAAAAGTACAATTGTATCGACCTCAGACTATTGAAAGGTGGTGTAAAACAAATGTAGACTAAACAATATATTATTCATCAGCGTTTATTCTACAGAAGTAGCAGGATAAAATTGAGGAAAATTTGAAAAATATGATTGATAATTTTTCATTTTCACGTGTCTTTGTCTGCATTACAGATTGCCTCTTCGACTCCTAAAACTCTAGTACTTATACATAAATCAATCTCATATTTCATTGTATTTGTTTTAGTGACTATTTTGTACTGTCAATTATTTTCTCATCCAATGTTTTTAGAAGACACTGCCTCTCAACCCTTACTTTTTTTTTACCTAGCCAATAAAAGCTACCTGAATCTGAAAGTAAAAGAGATGTCTAAAAAGAAAAACTGTAAAGGAAATATTGTGTTATCATACCACAGTACAGCTTTCAGTATCACACACTCTCTCTCTCTCTCTCACACACACACACACACACACACACACACACACACACACACACACACACACACACACACACACACACACACACACACACACACACACACACACACACACACACACACACACTTCCCTCCCAGACAGCAGGAATGCAGTGAAGGAGAAAAGGTCAGTGTTGTTCCCAGCTGTGAGCTGTTCTCTCAATGCAACACACAACTATAAAAACAGTGCGTGTTGGTGTGGTTGTGTAAATCTATGCTGACTGTGAGTTTACAATCTTGACCATATGCTTTTAATGGTTCTGCATAACCTGCTAATTACAGAAATACAAGCCCAAAATCCTTTGCTTACCACAGTGGGAAGGAAAACCAATAAAAGTCACACACAGAGGCAAAAAATATATATATATAAATAAAAAAACGAAAATAAAAAGAGCAAAACTAAGAACCAAGCAATGCATAATTTAGCTGACGAATCGCATAGTGATTATGTTAATCACATCATTAAACAGTATGCAGAACAGCCAATCAGATAATCAAGCACACTGATGAACAGCTAATCATTTTATGAAGGTCAATACAACAATAAATCATATGTTAATGGCACCAGATTCCAGAGCACGGGTATTCAATTAAAGTTCCAACTGGAGGAATCTGTATTTACTTCCCAGCGGAGGTCTGGACAATACTTTTTTTAGAAAAGTTTCCATGTGGACAGCAATACAACTGGATATGAATATTAATAATATGCAATATCTAATATGTACAATATCTAATATGCACTGTGCTATGGTCAGCTACATCATTATAACACACACATGCACACAGACGTATTTGCAAGAACAGCATAGGACAGGTGAACTCTTTCTCTCATGTGTGAGCAATGAAAGGATTTGGTAACAGGATGTGAAGAAATTTTACTGTGAAAATTGTTAATCTATATTTTTTCAGTTAACGTTTATTTTATTTCAAGTAACAAATAATGTTTTATTTTTATTATGTTTAAGTTGAGTTGTTTTATAAAAATGGCTTGTTTTTTTCCTCGAACGATTTGTAATACCTGGTTTTAATTATGTCTACACAGTACATCAGATGTTTTCAGATTTTTTGTTCTTAATTTAATGTTATAAATGCCACAGTTTTCTAAGGCAAAATGTGAAAACTCAAATATGAAACTCATTTATTTCCTATTCTTCTTCTTCTATTGGCAGATTTTTGCGTCAATCAAAGTTCTGTTTCCTGTGTTGACTCCCAATATCCCAAAATGATCATGTCTGGCACTGAGACTCATCTAGTCGACACAGTATTGAGATAGTTTATGCAGGGGTGTGTACTGGAAGAAAAAGCCATAATCAGCGAAAAATACATAAAGATGTTTGCTCACACACACACTTTTCCCTTTGGCAGATACATTTTCAGTTACTTTCATCTGCACTTTCCTTTTTTCTTGCCTAGTAATTCAACTTCCTTTCTTCCGTAGAGAAATATATATCTTACTTCTTTGATATCACATCTCTCTCTCTCCGGCGCTAGCTTGTCCTCCTTTGATATGTAATTTAGAGAAACAGAATAATGTATTCCATTTTACTCCATTCAGAGCAGCAAAACAGTAATTTAGTACACACCACACACAGCACTTATGGTGGTGTCTGTGTGTGTGTGTGTGTGTGTGTGTGTGTGTGTGTGTGTGTGTGTGTGTGTGTGTGTGTGTGTGTGTGTGTGTGTGTGTGTGTGTGTGTGTGTGTGTGTGTAAGATAAGAGAGAGAGCAGAAGATCAGGGAAAACAGTGAGGTAACTGGGAAAAGGTTCATCTGCTGATGCACAATAAAGCATAATTACATTTTTGAAGAGCGTTGCTAAGATACTGTCAAATCAGTCCAACAGAATCTAATCCTCAAACCAGATAAAATAAGGATCCTTAAAGCTGAAGTGTTTAATTATTTTCTTTTTCAGCTTATGCAGAGAAAATAAGTAAATAAACAATTGCTTACAATTTTTTTTTAATCAGAAGACAAAGTTAATTTTGAATGGTCATCAATGAAGAAAGATGTTTTTGAGGTTTAGATGTAGTGTACTTACGGCATCTACCAGCAGAGAGGCTCAGAGCAACATTAGCTCAACCAATGGTGTGAGTTTGGGGCGGGGCTATCTGTTTGTCCAACCAATGAAGGGAGTGTTTAGGAAACATGCTTTAAAAAACATATTTCTGCTGTTGCTTTTGGTGCCAATAGGTCTGCTGTGTGAAAATGTACATTACAAAAAACTAATTGTACAAAAATTAAACAAAATTTTTTGGTACATGTTATTTTCCATTCACACTCAGTGGCCAGTTTATTAAGTACACATCTTAAATACTCAGTAGGACCTCAGAACAGCTCGAATCCTTCATGACATGGATTAAACAAAATGCTGGAAACCTTCCTTGTGCATGTTGACATGACCACATCATGCGGTTGCTGTAGATTTGTCAGTAGGATCATGCCACACTGAATATTTAAAAAAAACAGGTTGGTCAAAAATACATCTGTTCAGAGCAAATAATTGGAATAAGGGCACTAACAAGCATTGCTAAATGCTGTTTGACTTGTGTAAAAACAAAAAAACAAAAAAAAACTGACTGGCTGTCACCTCCAAGCACACCTGCACACACACGGTCACAGTTTGACAATGTATGTGATCTGTCAGATCATTTGTAAAACAAATACTGGGATGCAAACAAATCTGACATTTTCCAGAACAGGATCTGTCACAAATAAAGCACTTGTTAGAGGCAGGAATTGGGTTTGGCTTATGAGTGTTTTATAGGAATGTTGAAGGAAAATGTCCTGCTTGTATATTTATACTCATTTACACACAAAAGAAAAAGAGAGAGAAATTTGGCACAACATAATTACAAAACTCATTAAACAGCAATAATCCTGGCATTTTTATCAGACCTACAGATCCCTCCAGTGACCCAGTGATTTATCACCAGGCCAGACACGGCCAGGATGCATATGCTAATGATTCAGTTCATTAAACACACTTGACGTAATGCTTGACGTGCAGCTGTATGAGAGTGTGTGAATATTACGCCTGCTTCATAGACGTGCTTTGCTTTACTTGGCTCAGAGACCCGGGTGACATTATTGTCATGGTGGAATAGTTTCCATGGTCACGCCTTGAAAGAGAGAACATCCAGGGACTTATTAAAATCGTAAATATTTAAGGCAAGGTCTTTTGAAAGTGTGTGTGTCCACTGCAGAAGGACAAACTACACATTATTAAGTGCAGTGGGAACGGAGAGAGAACAGTTTGGAGTGATATCCCACAGAACAAAAGGAGCGTCACAAATATACAATACACAATACACACACACACACACACACACACACACACACACACAAACATGCTTTTCTTTGCTTTCTCAAGGACGAATTTAACATGTTCTCTACACGTCTTTTCTTTTCTCTGCCTCACCTCAGTGAACTTAATACTGCAAAGCATAAAATAAATAGTTGACACACACTCACGCACTATGCACACACAGTAATCTGACCTCTACAACACACACATTAACTGCCAATATTTGATGTGGCAAACTCTCAAAGGGTTATAGGTGTTTAAATAACACTTAGGGTGAATGATTGCGACACGTCAAACAATTCACCACATGCTACATAGTCCACAGTCAAGTTCACACAACTTAACTTAGGTAAAAATACAGGGGAAAAGCATCTACAATATGAAATATTCAATCTTATGTAAATCTTAAATGTTATGTAATAAGTTTAGATTATTTACAGTGTTCATGTAACATGCATTACTATAGTTAATTACCCAACTGTACACTACCGTTCCAAAGTTTGGGGTCGGTAAAAGGTTTTAAATGTTTTTGAAAGAAGTCTCTTATGCTCACCCAGGTTGCATTTATATGAACAAACATCAGTTATATTGTAAAATAAATTACAAATTTAAAATAACTCTTTTCTACATTAATATATTTTAAAATGTATTTTATTCCTATAACCGCAAAGCCTAATTTTCAGCATCATTACTCCAGTCTTCTTCAGTGTCACACGATCCTTCAGAAATCATTCTAATATGCTGATTTGATGCTAAAAAATTGTATTATTATTATAAACATTGAAAAAAGTTGTGCTGGCATTAGTGTCACTTTTGATCAATTGAAGGTATCCTAGCTAAATTAAAGTATCCATTTATTTAAAGAACAAAAACATAATGACCCCAAACTTTTGAATGGTACTGTATATCTCGCTTTGTAAATTATGTGTGTACTTATGGACAGGCAGAAATTCTCATGTTTACATTCTCAAATGTAAAGCTTTTAGATCAAAAAGTCTAATAAGTTTGTTACAAGGAATATACAGTTTTATGTTCTGAGTTATAAGAGTTAGATCATTGACATTCTTGTCAAGTTGAATGCTGTGGGTCTGCTTGTGTGTGTGTGTGTGTGTGTGTGTGTGTGTGTGTGTGTGTGTGTGTGTGTGTGTGTGTGTGTGTGTGTGTGTGTGTGTGTGTGTGTGTGTGCGCGTGTGTGTGTGTGTGCGCGTGTGTGTGTGTGTGTAAAGTTAGGTCATGACTGTGACCCTGTAATTGACACACTCTTATCTTTTAATTGAAAATGTTGATTCTATTGGTTTGCTTCAAACACAGCTGAGAAAAAAATACCTCTGGTAATTAATCTGAGGGGCAGAAAATAAACACATTTCACGGATCAATGTTTACATTTCACTCCCTGCCACACACATTTCACTCAGCGAAGAGTGCACACATACACACACACACACACGCTGTGATACGTCAGCCAATCTGTGTAAAGTCAAACACCAACCCTCACGGCTCAAAAAATAACAGTTAAGCCAGTTACAGGCTTAAAATTCATCTAATAAACAAAAACAATCTCACTTTAATGGTAGCGAATACACACAAGCAGACACTCACCCCTCAAGCCGGACGTCCGGTAAAGATCGGTTGAGCGCGATCATCTCGCTGGCCATCAGGTTAAACTGATTTATCTTAAACATCTCCTTCATCTTCTCCTGCTGGTCTTTAGCGATGACCACTGGCTTTCCCATCTCCCCTGGGCCATCATGAGGCCTCTGAACCACAGCTGAAACACAAACACGCAGATTCAAGTTTGTTCCTTTGGCTTTTGATTAAGTATGGGCGTTTCTAGACACACACATACCATACTGTGGACTTTTAGAAAATAAATTAATCACACTGTCACTAGTTTATTTAATCTGTCCAATAGTGGATATACACACATCACCAGAGAATTATGGGTTTTTTTAAATGAAAAACCACAGCACCACATTTCCACCGCGTCTCAAATTATGTATTCTGTGATGGGAACAACAGGAAAAACATTTTCGGAATAAAAAAAAGCCTGACTCCTTTGTCTTTCTAAGGCTAATTTGCACAGCTCATATTTCATGTAACCTAAATACACACAATCAAATTAGACTGTGACACTTTTTTTTTTTTTTTTTTGCATAAATTGAAACTGCAGCTTGAATGGAAATGGCAGAGTAAAAATATTCTGTTCCTCAATCCCAAAGAATATTTATATTAACATTTATTTATATAAAAACACATTCATATTTTATCTCAGTCATGCTCTTCACTGAAACTGGTCTCCTTGACAAATAAGTAAACATACATGCATACATGCATACAGGGCCTAAAATTAACACTCGCCAAGGGCCAGATATTTTATTAAAACTCAGTGTTGGCGAGTATATGAAAATATATTTATGGCTGGTAAATTTTCTTATCACAGTTAGTTTTAGGACCTCCACGGACACACACACACACACACATACACACACATATATATATATATATATATATATATATATATATATGTGTGTGTTGGAATGTTTTTATGGTGTGTATCAGTTCTTTTTGAACATTTTCATTTTATTTGAACAAAACCGTGATAATATTGATAATCATAATTTTGGTCACTATAATCGTGATATGAAATTTTCTTACCGTTTCACCTCTAATCTCAATTTCACCTCTAATCTCAATGTTTCAATAAAACTCGACCAGTGTCTGAAGATAAAGAAATCCCCATAAACATTTGAGTGTTTGCCCACAGAAAAGAATGTGTCGCCTCGATGTCTGTGTACAATTGGTTATTGTGCCATGTGTGTGTGAAGTGTGAGTTTTTGTAGATTTCGGGTGGGTAGATAAGCGCTGAGCATTGATCATTAATAACTCAAAAAGCATGCTTTGGCGAGATTAAGGTCAGATTTGCAGCCGTGTAAGAGATTACATCTGATCTAAGAGGCAAACTGCCTGTTTGTAAGCTCTGTGTCGTGTGTGTGTACGCTGTGTGTGTGTATGTGCGGGTGAGCCGCATGTGTGTTGAGTGGGCAGGAATTTAGCTGTTCAACTGAGCGCATTACAAGGCAACTTTGTCCTGTTTCCCTGCTCAGCAAAATCCAATGGCTTTCATGAGGTATTCTGGGGGTAGAAATCGTATAATCATCGCTACAGAAACGCACACAAGTAGCAGAAAATGTGCTTTATTAATATGGTAAGCAGATTATTTTAGGGTTATTGTTTCAGTAAAGCAGCTCTTTTCAGTGACCACACAGAACAAACCAAAGTGACCTGATACAGGGGTCAGACAAACAAAATCTTTGTAAGTGGATGAACTTTCCCACTGCATTACCATCCACTTCATACTTTTTTCTCAGTGACTGTTCCTTCTGAATTTATCTTCTATATATTCTTTCTGCTTGTTTTATAGTCTCTAAGGCAATGGTTCTCGACTGGTTTTATTTCAGGATTCATATTTTACATTCAAATCAAGTCTAATCACAGTACTTACATTTTTATCATATAAAAGTAATCTAAAATGTCCTTAAATCAAATATTAACATTTACTATTAAGACTGACATTAACAACACAAAATTTAGGGAAATTTTGCTCCATATTTCTGGTTGATCTGTCTCTTATAAGTCTGTTATTTTGCTATTGAAACTATGCTCATTTACAAGGTTAGTGGCATTGTATTATTTGCTTTTAGCATTGAATTTCCCCTACTGCCCATTACCACATCAGAATGGCTCTGCAACCCTCCAGTTGAGAAGCACTGCTCTTGATTTCTTCCATTCCTCATTCTCTCCAGCTTCTAAAATAAGCTGCACAGCTGGAATGTGGTTGTATCCTTCAGATGATGTAGAGCCAATACAGGTCTAAAACTATCATATTTCGACTCTTTTTCTCTCCCACATGAATACACACAGTTCAATACCTACCCATATTTCACAATATAACACCATCAGACACACATACTGTATCTAGCGGAAATAATCATCTTACTGTGTCTGTGTCTGTCTGTGTCTGTGTCTGTGTCTGTGTCTGTGTCTGTGTGTGTGTGTGTGTGTGTGTGTGTGTGTGTGTGTGTGTGTGTGTGTGTGTGTGTGTGTGTGTGTGTGTGTGTGTGTGTGTGTGTGTGTGTGTGTGCGTGCGCGCGTGCGTGCGTGCGTGTGTGTGTGTGTGTGTTTTCTGTATTAGCTGTATTTGTGTTTTGAGTTATTTAGCTACAGTATACTTTGGGAACAAAAATGTCTGTAGAGGTTAGCTAAATCTTACAAAATCTTATTTTGGGAACATACAGTGATGTCTTCAAATTGCAAAAAAGGATTCATACAGTAAATAATAGGTTGTGAACTGAGATTGTGAATAAAAACTGGGAACTGAGAAATGGTTTATTTTACAATAACCAGAGAATTCTGGTTGTATTCAACTTGAAATAAAGAAAAAGATCTGGTACTATTATGATGCAGCTAGTTAGTCAGTTGTATATATATATATATATATATATATTAGGGCTGCACGATATTGAAAAAAAAATGCGATATGCGATAACTCATTAAATAATGTGATATTCGATATGCGATACGATAATGCTTAAAGTGTGTAAAATAAACTTAAATTATCTTTAAAATATATTTAAAAAATATTCACATTCTTTTTTTGACAAGAAAACATCCCTAAAGCTTCTGGAAGTGAACAGCAGTATTTTATTGTAGCATAAGAAGTGTTATTTTAACATCAGTGTATTCACGGGGTTTAGGGTTTCAAGAAGGCCTACATTCGGTTTATTTAACAACAGAAACTGAATAATCAAATGTAAAAATAAAATGCTGCTTAGTTTTCACTGTATTAATTAAATATAAACTGATTCTTATTAAAGCTATAAAAGTTATTCACCTAAGACCAGTGAGGGATTTTCTCTGTCTTTTGTTCATGACCACAGTTATTGCAAGCTGTTGCGATATGCATATCGCGATATATACATTTGCGATATTTCGATAATTTAGATATATTGTGCAGCCCTAATATATATATATATATGATATTTCCACAATTGTATACCCATTGAAATGTTCTATTTGTATCCCACAAATAAAAAAAAAAGAAAATCTGTCAAAACATGTAGTGAGGAGACAGTTTACAAAGAATATACCATGGTAACCATAAAACTATATTAGGCCTTGTCCACACGGACACGGGTATTTTTATAACCGTGACTTTTTTAACGCGGTTCGGCCGTTCGTCCAAATGGAAACACAGTATCAGGTCACTGAAACCGAACATTTTTGAAAAGCCCTGCCAGGGTGAGGATTTTTAGAAACGCTGGTTGCAGTGTTGTCGTGTAGACAGTAAAACCGGGGTTTTTGCCTTGCGACATCAGAGTGTGCGCTGTTATCCGCTGTGTTTGACGTCAGATTGTGTGGCGCTGGCATGCACTTGACAGCCCTTGATAGCGTGTTTTTCCGTTTTCATGTAGACAGAGTTTTTTTTTAAACCAAGCATGTGTTGACGGGATATTTTTTTTAAACGCAGGAGGAAAAACTCCGGTTATACAAATACCCGTGTCCGTGTGGTCTAGGCCTTAGTCACAATTCATTAAACACGAGATGACACAAAATAATAGAAATATTCCAAAATATTTTGTATTTATTTATTACAGAATACAGTGCTTAAGAAAACAATTATTTGTAATAATGCCAAATAGCGTTAGTGTATTTATTATCAACAGAAAATGTTAAGAAAAATTGAAGACTATGTGATAACTATGATAGAGTGTGTGTGTGTGTGTGTGTGTGTGTGTGTGTGTGTGTGTGTGTGTGTGTGTGTGTGTGTGTGTGTGTGTGTGTGTGTGTGTGTGTGTGTGTGTGTGTGTGTGTGTGTGTTTACACTTACTGTCTCTCCCCGGCAATCCTCTCTCTTTTTTTTCATCACATTTGTTGCATTCGCTGAAGTAGAGAAGAATGAACATGTCTATCATCACCCACACCAGAGAAGTGGCCAGCACCACCTTACAGTACGCAAACTTCCTCATCTTCACACCTGAAACGCACACAAACACGCACAGTATGTTACACACAAACACAGGTGACAAGAAAACACTTGAAAAGTTGCCAGTGATATTTCACACCTACAACCAGCAACCAGACACCATGGTTTAAACCATACAGAAACCTGTTACAGCTCACAGTATACCAGTCTGTTTTAAACACCACACTCAAGCAACAAACATATTACATCTACACAAGCCTCCAAGTTGAGTAATAGCTTACAATAGACTGCTACCTGAAAAAGTTACAAATACAGACACTTTATCATCTTCACACCAAAATAAAGCACTAGAGGTTTTTCAAAGAGACCATAGAGTGGGCATTCTCACATTTTATAATTTTTTTCCTAAAGTCCATGGATAAAGTAATGGTTTCTTGCACCAAATAAAGTCTCTCTAAACCCTCGTAAATAAATCTGGTTGGGGGGGGGGGGGGGTGTCATATTTTAATGTATTTATTACATCATAAACGTAAATTACCTATTTATACATCTTAATTTCAAATAAATGGTTTTGAAGGACTGCGTGGGGAATCTCTGCGTTGTGCACATGAGTATTTCTATAAAAAGAGTAAAAAAAATCCATTCTTCCATTATTTTCTGTGACCTCCGTTAAGGGCAAACAACTCAAGCAATGAATGGAGAATACTAATAAGACAATTGACTCAATATACCACATTAGCAGATGATTCAATAGTAATTATTCCAAAAACTACTCAAACAGAATCTCAGATTTGACCTTTGCCCTATTGGTGGGTGCAAATTCCATTCTTTAACAGGGTTCCTTTAATCCAGCCATCTGCCTTCATTAATGAACTGGAAATGAATCTTTTATTAGCCAACTAGAAATAAATGAGAACAGGGGAGAGACGAAGAAGAAATGAAAAGGAAGGATGATGTTCCTATGGGAGGTGAGCAGTGTGTAATATGCTTTGATAAAGGAGAGGTCATTATAACATAATTACATGGCATCTCCAATCACACGGCATCACCAATCACATTGAGAACTTGAAGCTCCAGTGAATCGCTACAAAATCAAACTAGTCCTAAATATTCAAAACCAATTTGTAGAGCATAATCCTTCTCTACAAATACTTCATTCAGTAAATGTGTGTGTAAAAGTATCTCATATATATACTACAGGTCAACAAAATTATTACACCAGACTCAGCAAACCATTTCTTTATGTGGCATCCTATGACAGTGCCACACTTAAAGAAACAAAGGGAAAGTTCACACAAAAATGAATGTCATTCAAAACCTGGGTAGCTTTCTTCTGTGGAACACAAAACAAGTAGGGCTGGGAAAAGATTAATCACGATTAATCGCATCCAAAATAAAAGTTTGTGATTACATAATATATGTGTGTGCACTGTGTATAATTATTTGGTATATATATATATATATATATATAAATACACACACATGCATGTATATATTTAAGAAATATTTTCATGTATATACTGTGTATATTTATTTATAATTTATATTATATATAAATATAAATATTTTATATATAGTTTTAAAAAAATTCTTATATGTATACATGCATGTGTGTGTATTTATATATAAAATGATTATATACAGTGCACACACATATATTATGTAAACACAAACTTTTATTTTGGATGCGATTAATCGCGATTAATCTTTTCCCAGCCCTAAAATCAAGATATTTTGAAGAAGCTTCAACTGTTTTTGTCCACAAAATGGATAATGTCGCTGTGGTTCAAAACAACATTGGACATACATACCTTCATATATGGACAAAAAAAAAAAAAGAAGAAAGTCAGTCACACAGGTTTGGAACAACATTTATTTATTCCAGTCATTTACAGACTCTCTTGTGCTGCATGTTTGAGTAGGAGGATGTCTAGCACACTGCAGTTGACAAAAAACAAACCTGAAAGCCTCTCCTCAGTGACTCTCTCTCTAGAGAACCGTACCAAACTTCAGTCATTGTCCTCGTCTAACTGTATCTCTAGAGTTTGAAGTGTGTGTGTGTGTGTGGGGGGGGGGCTCTTTGGGCTCTCGGGAAGAGGGAAATCTGCTTAAGACAGTCAATTTGAAGGGAACAGAAAGCCATCCAAAGACAAAAAGAAACATTGACCACTGCCATCCTGTCACTCTTCTTTATTTTCTGGCCCACTCATTCATTAAAGTTAAATGGCACACTTTTATGGTTCACAAAATCTCTCTTTAAAGTGTGTATATGACTTGCTATTTTAATTTAATTAACAAGATAATGAATGTGGTAACATGATCTGACTCTGTTTAGGGAATAACAAAATAATAAATATGTACTTTTTATTAGTTTTATTTATTTATCCATATATTACCATTTTTTATCGTGTCACATAATCCTTTGAAATCATTCTAATATGTTTATATGGTGCTGAAGAATTATTTCATATCTATCTATATCAATATATATATATATATATATATATATATATATATATATATATATATATATATATATATATAGTATATATATACAGGTCCTTCTCAAAAAATTAGCATATTGTGATAAAGTTCATTATTTTCCATAATGTAATGATAAAAATTAAACTTTCATATATTTTAGATTCATTGCACACCAACTGAAATATTTCAGGTCTTTTATTGTTTTAATACTGATGATTTTGGCATACAGCTCATGAAAACCCAAAATTCCTGTCTCAAAAAATTAGCATATTTCATCCGACCAATAAAAGAAGTGTTTTTAATACAAAAAAAAAAAGTCAACCTTCAAATAATTATGTTCAGTTATGCACTCAATACATGGTCGGGAATCCTTTTGCAGAAATGACTGCTTCAATGCGGCGTGGCATGGAGGCAATCAGCCTGTGGCACTGCTGAGGTGTTATGGAGGCCCAGGATGCTTCGATAGCGGCCTTAAGCTCATCCAGAGTGTTGGGTCTTGCGTCTCTCAACTTTCTCTTCTCAATATCCCACAGATTCTCTATGGGGTTCAGGTCAGGAGAGTTGGCAGGCCAATTGAGCACAGTAATACCATGGTCAGTAAACCATTTACCAATGGTTTTGGCACTGTGAGCAGGTGCCAGGTCGTGCTGAAAAATGAAATCTTCATCTCCATAAAGCTTTTCAGCAGATGGAAGCATGAAGTGCTCCAAAATCTCCTGATAGCTAGCTACCTTGACCCTGCCCTTGATAAAACACAGTGGACCAACACCAGCAGCTGACATGGCACCCCAGACCATCACTGACTGTGGGTACTTGACACTGGACTTTTGGCATTTCCTTCTCCCCAGTCTTCCTCCAGACTCTGGCACCTTGATTTCCGAATGACATGCAAAACTGAGCAACAGTCCAGTGCTGCTTCTCTGTAGCCCAGGTCAGGCGCTTCTGCCTTTGTTTCGGGTTCAAAAGTGGCTTGACCTGGGGAATGCGGCACCTGTAGCCCATTTCCTGCACAAGCCTGTGCAAGGTGGCTCTGGATGTTTCTACTCCAGACTCAGTCCACTGCTTCCGCAGGTCCCCCAAGGTCTGGAATCGGTCCTTCTCCACAATCTTCCTCAGGGTCCGGTCACCTCTTCTCGTTGTGCAGCGTTTTTTGCCACACTTTTTCCTTCCCACAGACTTCCCACTGAGGTGCCTTGATACAGCACTCTGGGAACAGCCTATTTGTTCAGAAATTTCTTTCTGTGTCTTACCCTCTTGCTTGAGGGTGTCAATGATGACCTTCTGGACAGCAGTCAGGTCGGCAGTCTTACCCATGATTGCGGTTTTGAGTAATGAAACAGGCTGGGAGTTTTTAAAAGCCTCAGGAATCTCTTCTAGGTGTTTAGAGTTAATTAGTTGATTCAGATGATTAGGTTAATAGCTCGTTTAGAGACCCTTTTCATGATATGCTAATTTTTTGAGACAGGAATTTTGGGTTTTCATGAGCTGTATGCCAAAATCATCAGTATTAAAACAATAAAATACCTGAAATATTTCAGTTGGTGTGCAATGAATCTAAAATATATGAAAGTTTAATTTTTATCATTACATTATGGAAAATAATGAACTTTATCACAATATGCTAATTTTTTGAGAAGGACCTATATATATATATATATATATATATATATATATATATATATATATATATATATATATATATAAAATAAAGGGCCAGCGCTAGCGGTTTTTGGCCATTTTCACAAAAATATCATGGCCCTGGAATATCTGAATATGCAATATATCAAAATAAACAACAACAAAAAATGCATTATTTTTTATCCAACACTTGAATGTAGGTAATTTTCATAAAAAAAGCATTTCTTTACAGCATAAAGCTGAGAAAATCACGTAGAAAGAGTAGATCGGAGTAGATCGAGTCCATCAACAACCCCAAAGCTTCACAGTCTTATGGCACTTCCTGGATCGAAAGGTCTTTCAGTAATTAGGCCATTATGATATGCTGTTTATTGTTGATGATCGCATTATTTTTACATATGAGATCACTACTTCTTTGCCTGTGTTTTGATCTGGAGATACTGTATTTGTTCAGGAGATGCGTAATAGCGCCCCTACTTTATAACAGTGATAACACAGAAAGCAGTAAAAACTCATCATTGGCAGGAAAGCGTTTTCTCATAAATTACTAAATTTAATTTATTTTTAAAAAAAGTTACTAACTCAAAACTTTCGAACTGTAAAAAAAATATACTAACATGATAAACACATGAATGACATAAACATGACATAAACATGAATGTCAGACAGAACGGAGCAGTACGATGTTAAAGTAGTCAAAGCCTTGCCAAAATCCTCTGTCATCTGATCTCTGAGGGGGTCTCACCAGCAGTCAAAGAGTTTGTGTGTGTTGAGCTCAAGGTTATGACTGGCACAGCAGTAATGCCACTGTTCTGGTGGCCCTCGTCCATCACAGTGGCAACGCCAAAGGCCCCTGCCCACGCCAGCTGGGCGAGACATTCATCACCGTGACAACACACACACACACACACACACCTGAGTGAGCACAGACCTGAAAGATGAAAACAGACACACATATCCCTAGTGCAACCAGCCCACAATGGCAAAGTGTGACATCATTAACCTAAACTAAATATCAAATAAAAAAAACAATTACAATATGTCATTCTACGGATAAAAATGAATGAGAAAATACAATGACATCGAAACTCTTTACAAAACAGTTTAAATAAAATCTCTCTTCACCCTCCTGTTCTCTTACGCACAGTCCATTTGTTCCATTGACACATACTATATGTGCAAAACACACTTCCTTGGACAAACACCATTGTCTGATAAGCAGTGGACAGTAATTATTTCTCAGGGTGATGTATGTAAAAGAATATTTGCATGACTCTGTGATGTAGCTTGAGTATCCGGATAGCAATTAGGTCATGTGAGAACATTGTGACAATTTTATTCATAGAGGTCAAGTTAAGTCACCTTCATTTATATAGTGCTTTTAAAGTCGTCATGAAATCAAATTTTACCATTCTTATTTTTATATGTAATGTTGTAGTATTTATTATAAATGATTTATCTGTGCAATTCATTATTTTTTTAAATTCATGTACCCTTATAATCTTTAATCAAATACGTTACCCTTCCCTCCCCCCTCAAAACGACTTCTCTTCCGGTCAAAATCTATTACTAGAGGGCGCGGCTATTGTGGTCTGTCTCTTTTCTGGCCCGCCTCTCAGAAACCTGTCAGTGTCACTGATCGAAGAGTCATATTGGTAAGACAGTTAAGGTAAATAACTAGATTTAGAAAAGAAGAGTTAGCCTACCATTCGGACACGTCGAGGTGCTCTCGAGGGTGAACTTGACTATCAGCCGCCTCATCTTGGTTCGCGGTAGGCTCATATAAATATGGGGTGATTCCTTCCGGAAAATTTGGCTGCTCGTTCTCATCGTCGGGTTCCTCAATTAAAAATGCTTCATGGGAGGGTAGCGGTGGTGAGTCCGGTGGAGAGAAATCCTCCACAACAGACTGTAAACTGGCATTCAAATCTGCCTCCATTTTGTTAACAACGCCCAACCTCCAACGATCCAATTAATTCCCGTAGGACGAAATCAAGCCCCGCCGTAATTTTTTTCTAATTTCAGAAGCCATTTCACTCGGATATACGTCTCAATAAGGAAAAAAGGACAATCTAAACTTCCGTTTCATGACGACTTTAAAAATGTGGACTGTTTCAAAGCACCTTTACAGTGATAATAGAAAATTAAAGTAACAGAGATTGTTTTGGCTTTACAGCGGCTCTAGAATAAAGTTATTTGTCCAGCTAAAGTTAGTTTTAAGAGGTAACAACACATACAACACTGATCCCAGATACAGCTATCACTCTTCTTTTAAGTGCTTAATCTAGTTACGTAAACACAAGAGTTTATGACGACCAGTGATCAGTATTTCAAAACAACTTATGGTGCAATTCAGAGAGGCCAACTTGGATGGGAATTAAAGAACCACATGAACCTGGTGTTTTTCAAAAAACTGCAGGTAAATTCAGATTTTATCTTGGGAGAAAAATAGATTTCTGATTCAGACAGCAATAAAACATCTAGCACCTGTAAAAGCTGTAATGACATCAAGTGCCATTATAAACAATCACCATCCGAAGAGAACTACAAAGTATAACATTACTTTCTCAATACAAGTTCTGCACCTGCAACCCCCTTAGCAAATACTAGAGCGGGACTGTGATTGTTCTTTTAAGGTTTGGAGTTTCACTTCCTGTGTTACTTCCTGCAAGGGCTTCTTAACATGTCTTCACCTAATGCAATATTCATGCTGTTTCTGATACTGAGACATATGGACAGGCACACCACCTGTGCTGGTGTGTGGGGTGGATTCCTGTTCAACAGACCACACACAAACAGGAATATTAGTTAGCCTTCGGTCATACAAACAAATCCAGTACATAAAACAGATAACACACAAGAGGGTGCAAGTGGGGGGAAAAGGGACACAGGAAGAGAATGAGTGAAAGATAGAGAAAAGTGACATGCTAAAGCGGAGAGCCTCTTAACAACTCTGGCTGGCAGGGAAACAGATGGGCGCAGAAACCCGCTCACTTGCTCGCACCCCTGGTCGCATCACGCACACACATCGAGATGTGAGACGGGAGGGTAATTAACTTTCTTTGGCTGTTACCGTCTGTTAGAGAAAAGCAAATTAAACCCCTACAGCATCTCCTTATTCCTATTCACAGTCCCTCCATCTTTCTCCCTACGCCTCCACCTCTGTTATCTCCCTTTCGAAATGTTTTGGTGAAGTTCTCCTATTTCAGACACACACTAACACAATGGAGAAAAGAGAAAATGTCATCTGAGATGGTATCTCTGCGAAAGCCACTGTATCTCCTCATGCACTTTTTATATCAAATATACATAAAGATAGATAGAACAGATAGACAGATAGAACAATACAGTTGTAATCAAAATTATTCAACCTCCATTAGGTTTTTTGACAAAATCTTTAGACTTTCAGCCGTTTCCATTGAACCAATCAAACAAAAGTAATTGAAAAAGCTCAACACAACAGATGTTTCAAGTGGTTTCCCTAAATTCAACTGAAAATACAATTGTTAATGACTTTCGCAGTCTCAAAATTATTCAACCGCTTCATGGCCAGCATCTTTCGTACTTAGTAGAACACCCTTTTGCTGTTATGACCTACTGTGAACAGGATGTATAACAAGACACCAGCTTCTAGTAGCGTTTCTGAAGAATTTTCATGAGAAATGGCCTTTAGTTCAGTAATATTCTTGGGTTTGCGTGCTGCAACCGCCACCTTCAAATCCAACCAGAGATTTTCAATGGGATTCAAGTCAGGTGACTGTGATGGCCACCGTAGAATCTTCCAGGAATTCGTCTGCAACCGAGCTTTGGTGCAATTTGAAGTATGCTTGGGATCATTGTCCTGTCGGAAGGTCCAATGACGCCCAAGCTTCAGCTTCCTCATTGACGGCATGACGTTTTCTCCTAGTATTTCCTGATACTTAAATGAATCCATCTTGCCTTCCACACACTGCCGGACGGACAGACGGACATACAGACAGACAGATTGGATTGCACGTCTGTTCCTCAGAGCCTCAGAGTTCCTTTTTTTTTAATTCGTTGAAAAACTCAATATGGCGTCTACACTTACTACAGTCAAGACTCCATTTGCACACTCAGTTCGTGACGGTCTTGACTTCAGTGCGACATTGAATTATGCATATTAGATTAGTCCATCCCAAACAGCAGCCGGATAAACCAATTACAAGGTTGATGGTATTACAGTACGAATGGGTCATAAAAATCGAACGGCCTACGCTTTATCAGATTTCAGCTCAACTAACATGCGTGGTAACTGCAGGAGCGCACATCCACGCTGCATTGAAGAACAGAGTGCATGCAGCGTCCAAACGCTCTGGGTGGGTAATAGTAATCTGACACAGCTCTATTTTTGTGTGCATATGATCCATGTGTGATGTGATTCCAGTCTTTTTCAATTTGTATGCTTGTCAGTTCAAGTTAAATATGCATTATGTACACTGAGGATTCAAATGTGTGTTATATCGGCCCACTTCAGTATCCTCCCCCTTTTATTTTTGCTTTAGCTTGCACTAATATTTTTACTGTCAGCGGCTTGTAAGTAATGAAGTTTTGTAAGCTTACAGTGTGTTGTGCTTTGGTGAACAACACACAACCTTGGCAAGAAACTCATTCAAACTCAATACTGTACTAAATACCTTGGCATTTAACACACTAAATACAATTAGCACTACTACTCAAAAGGCACTTTCCTGCTGCAAAGTGCACACTTCGCACATAGTTTGCACATTTAGGGATTCTTCTATTTTAGGATTAAAACACACAGTTAGCACTTCATTGTTTGTAGGGTCGAATGTAGATGTAAATAGAACAGGAGCGCAGTTTTGCATGTTTGCATTGACTGTTGATGGTTGCATGACACAAACATCTGCTGCATTTAACTAACATATTTCAAAGGAACAAAGCCAGTTCAGCTATAGGAAGGTATAACTGGGAATGAGGAAAAGCATTGAATAATTTGACTGAATTTCATGCACTGTCCCTCCAGAATCACACTTTGATCAAATACTCTATAGAAATCACTTTGTTTTTGGTACCAGGCTTTGTATTGTAAACTTGTCCAGGATATATGTCCAAACATAATAAAATAATTTAATTAATCAATTCTTTGTTGTGTAATGCACATTTGAAAGAACAGTTATGGCCTTCTATCTAAGCTTTTTATAATAGTTTTTGTCCCAAAAATATTTCACATTTATCCTCATCGTACTGTACATAAAGTTTTCCCGAAAGCACAACATAGCAACAAAAACCACTACAGCACTTTCCCAAACACCTGTAGCACTTCAAAATATCGTTTGCATAAATGGTGATAAATGGATTTGTTAGGATAGATGTGCAAAGTAGGCCGATGCTTCGGTGACAAATTAGAATGTCCAGTGAAATACGACAGTGTTAAAATTCTAGCTCTAAAAACACATTGTAAATAAATAAATACATTTTTCAGCATTAATAAATATTTCTTTCAACATTAATAAAAAAATTAAAAAATGTTACCTTAGCATCAAATCAGCATATAAGAATAATTTCTGAAGGATCATGTGACACTGAAAACTGGAGTAATGATGCTGAAAATTCAGCTTTGCCATCAGATGAATAAATTACATTTGAAAATATATAAAAATATGAAAATCAGTATTTTAAATTGCAAATCATATATTTGACGATATTACTACAAGATCCTTTATGCTCCGTTTATAATATGTTGTAGTTCCACTGTTAGACACTGGGTAGAGTGTGGTTTTTCATCGGTATCTGGGTAGCCAGAGACCTGAAGAGATGAAATATAATGTGTTTTGGCATTGGAACTGTGACAAATAAAGGGATAAATGCAATATTGGACTGGAACCATCTTGTTTGAATCTCACATGTCAGAAATAATCCTACAACTCCTCTAGTGACAAGAAGGTCATTGATGCTACAATTACTTTTTACTGTATTTTAATCAAATAAATGCAGTCTTGTTGAGCATAAGAGACAGCTTTCAAAAAAATTAAAAACCCTAACCCGAATTGTAGTGTATTTCATATATATCAACAACAACGAAAAAAACAAGTATCGACAATTCAGAGTTGTTTAAAAAGAAAAGAGAGAGAGGAAATTTAGTTTAGAGAGTAACAGACATTTAAATAGCCAACTAAATAAACCTCACATAATGCAGAAACACAAGCCACCTACTGTGAGCACAAAAAAAAAAACACAGATTTGGACAGACTCCAAGTCTGAGAGAAATAGAGAGAGAAAAGTTTCCTGAAATTATATTTCATCAGATATTCAGGAGTTGTTAAAAAATGTTCACGATGTGGAGGTTCATGACTATGTGTGTGCGTGTGTGTGTAATAAAACATCAAAGAAAAAAATCAGCATGACGGAGCTGCCAGACTTCGTTTCATAATTAACACAAAAGCGAGATACAGTCCTGCATAATGAACTCTCTGTGAATGACAGCAAAAGAATCGCGGCTGTTTAACAGACCCAGACCAGTTATCACAGCGAGTTTAAGTCTCCTAATGACTCCTGCAGAGCACGTCCAGCTCCTGCTCTATAGAGACATTCAAGCCTGTGTAAAACTTCTGCTATCGGTTTTGTGTGGAAGTCACTTCTGTCTGAAGCATCTGTTTCTGCTACTCATATATGCTTTTTGTAGTTCAGATATTACATACTTTGACAATACATAAATGTGTCTGAAAGTGTTAAAGAGTAACAAGGCAAAAAGTAGTGATGTTACTAACTTAAGTATATATATATATGCTATTATTATAATAGGTGTGATTATAATCGAAAGGTCGCAGCATAGACGTCACGGTTCGATGCATACAGTCAGAAGACGAATACAGTCAGTCATGCAATCTAAACCACAATCCAGAAGGGGACATGAGCGGTAATGCAACACTGTTTGCTAACCACCACAACAGGAAAAAGAGCAGAAGAAGAAGAGACGATCTATGCACCAACCCAAAAGAAGATTGGCGACTCGCCATTGGCGAGTTCAGATGGCATGCAAGGGCTTTCTAGAAGCCTATTTGCTGATCTTTCGATTCATTTATCCACTAACTTCACGGAAAGGAAACTGGGATGGCAGAAAGTGGCATCCTGTTTGTTTTCTGTATTTTGTAAAAGCACAATGTTTTGTTTTTATTGTGAGTTCACCCTTTACAGTTTCAAATGATACTCTTATCTGTATGACCATTAATGACGGAGTAAAAATCAATATCATTTGGCATTTGTGTTGCGGAAGTCTCACTACGGTCCAGTGATGAAATATGTGTATCCTGGAAATGGGAAGCCTCAGGTGCCGCTTCACTCGCTGTCTCATCGTTGAAAGGTAAAGTAGGCTGTTTTCTCCTTCTCTCTCATCTTTCCATGATTTCTTGAAAAAGCTCAATACTAAACTGTGCATCCGCCATTGTCACTCATGTGCAAAGAAAATTTTAGTTTTTCATTATTCTATTTATTTTTTACTTTTATATTACAAGAGATGCTTTCCAGTTTTGTAGCTGATTGTGACCAAACACTTTTTTTTACCAGCAATACAAAAAAATATGACCCGTTTACTGCTTAGTACCTAATACAATAAAGAAGTCTGAACTGTACCTCAGGGGGACTAAATGCCGCTAGGTGGAACAAAATGTAATTTGCACTACTGTCTGTTCAAAATAAATGAAAATAAACCTAGCATTGGGTATTTGTTGCTTTTTCTTATTGTATCCTGTACATACACAACACACATACACACACACACACACACACGCACGCACGCACGCACGCACACACGCGCGCGGGCACACTCACACACGCGCACACACATGCACACACACACACACACACACACGCACACACGCACGTGCACTCACACGCACACAAACCTCGTTTCATTTTGGGACAGAGATCACTGAAAGTAAAAGTGAGATTACATGTTGATTCAGTAACCACTTTGACTGATTCAGAGAGTTCGTTCAATGAAGGATTCATTATACTGATTCAAACTGAGACTTTCTGAATGATTCATTAAAATAACCACATTTGTTTGGGTAATACTGGTTGCTAGGTATGTTTTGTTTATTTGCGTGCAGCTCAATAGAAAGACGTTCTTTCTTGCAATTATTCAGTGGCACAGTTCCTTTACACACTTAATTCTGACTACAAGTTTACAACTCAAATAACCACTGGTGTGTGGAGGGCACTGTGTGTGTGTGTGTGTGTGTGTGTGTGTGTGTGTGTGTGTGTGTGTGTGTGTGTGTGTGTGTGTGTGTGTGTGTGTGTGTGTGTGTGTGTGTGTGTGTGTGTGTGCAGACTCATAACCCAACATGATCTATATGCAGTATGAAAAATTTCCCATCTATCCTGACATAGTAAAAACTAATGTTCTTAAATAAACATACTACAAAATCCAAAGTCAGCACTTGATCAAAAACAGATGAAGAAAGAGAGTAAAAGGAGGAGGATGTAGTTGAAGAGATGGATGATTCTCACTTTCCCATAAATCCCATGTGTGTTTATGGGGATGGGCCAATCGGTAAAGTAACTATAACAGGATCCCTGTTTTCAGAGGTCTGCAGTATTTCCCAGAATGCAACAATAGTGCATAATGTAACAGTCTAATTTCAGAAACCGGTAGTAAGGGGTGATGTCACTGACTCTGAGATAAAGTGCGAGCCTGTGATGAAGGGGTGTGTGTGTGTGTGTGTGTGTGTGTGTGTGTGTGTGTGTGTGTGTGTGTGTGTGTGTGTGTGTGTGTGTGTGTGTGTGTGTGTGTGTGTGTGTGTGTGTGTGTGTGTGTGTGTGTGTGTGTGTGTGTGTGTGTGTGTGTGTGTGTTTTTTCAAGGGTCTTGAAATAGACAGGCATAGTGAACAGAAAACTCTCCAGGCTTCATGTTTCTATTCTCAGCAAAAAAAAAAATGCTTTTCTACTTTTCCGGTTTAAGAAATTATCATCATAAAAAGAGGAAAGTTAGAGGAAATAATGACGATCTCACAAAGAAACAGAGGGAGGTCAATTTTAAGCCTGATAGTATTGCATGTAGAGCATCTACTCTGAAATGTCAATTTTGGTGTAGAAATCGGACTGAAATACAACCACGGTTCCCCAAAGCCTGTGTTTGCAACTTCCACTTCCTCTCACAGATGATTACATGCTTCAAGCACAGGCTCTTTCAAACCTGCACAACTAACAAGCTACACACACACACAAAGACTCACAAAAGAACGGAAAAAAGTGTGACGGAGATGGAGGGAGCTGTGATGCAAAAACTGCACCCAATGCAGAAAACAAACACAAATTGATTACCAATGCAAAGCCTGGCAGAAACAACAAGTACAATTAAATACTTCAATTTGCAATCATTCAGCCATTTTGTGGTGTAACCCAGATCAATATGCATTACTGTCTATTTAAAGTTTAGACTGCTATGCACACACACACACACACACATTAAACCATACTGCTGAAAATATCAACAAGACACATGTAGATTTTTATCTGAATAACAATATTTTGTCTTTTTGATATGAAGTTCACATTAAAAAATACTTTAAAAAATTGTTCCCATCCCTTCATTATTACATTCCACTACTTAAAATTTATCCTTAGCAAGACGAGAGTCTGCCATTTTATACCAAAAATGGCATTTCCACCACCACAGACTGCTAAAATATAATATATCGTTTGAGATGTGGTGGAAACAACAAAGTGATGGAAATGTTGCTCATTTTAACATAAAAAATGGGAGGGGGGGGGGGGGGGGGGTTGAAGAAAAGAAAACAATGACCACATTTTCCTGTAACATACTACATGTGTATATACTGTTTGACGAATTAAATAAACTAGAGGGAGTGTGAAAAAAAATGTGTTTAAAGATGTTTTACAATATTTCAAAACACCCCAAATGTTGAAGTAACACCTAGTTACATAAATTTACACACAAAAAATGCTTGAATTACATGTGGAAAGATCGCAATAGAGTTCCTCCCTTTCAGACACTAAATGTGAACTGCTTCATTGTCACTAAATTAACTATGCATTGTAAATAAAACTGAGCTGATATTAATTCACACTTTATATAAAAAAGAATAATTACATAATGGCATAATTGTCTGCTGCATATTCAGTGCGTACCTGTTGAACTGAGGTCAGAGTGGGTGAAGGAAGGCGGTCTCGTATCCTACAGCGCAGGGGCTCCAGATGAGGGGAGGAGCTTGAGGTCCCGCCACAGAAACCCGTTACTCACGCATGCTCCTGTAACAAACAAAGTCGACTGTTAGAGGGATTACATTGTGTAACAGTAACACTACATTAACCACACATTTATTAGTGATATGTACACTATACACTATAGAAGCTGAGCTGATTAATCGGCTGATTTTTGGCCAATTTGAGATTATTACTTTAGCAGATAATCCTTGCGAATATTTATAAATCTATACAGTTCTGTCAATGTTTTTACGTTGAGTAAATATTAAAATAAACATTCATCAAAATGAACAAAACCCTTGTGTGCAATATTAAATACACTTGTTAAAATGCTATTGATCCAGCCTTTAGATAATAAAATGCCTGTCACCATCTATACAATCACACTCATTTGAATAAAAAAAAAGAAGACAGAAATAACAAATCATCATCAAAGTCCTCATTAAGTGCAGCATTTTAGGCAGAGCCTGAGATTTTATGTACATACAAACACATAATCCCTCATTTATGTGTGTTTTTTCATAAGATGTCCCACATTTTTCTTTTAAAAAAGGTTTCAAGAGAAATAAAGAATGACCATTACCGACGATGATTAAGTTCCAGACTCATGGGAAATCAAAAATCGCTTTGTGAAAATTAAGCAGCCGCATTTAGCGCTCTGCATGCATATCTATCAAATGTAAAAAAGAAGGGAGTCATAATCTGAAAAGACTGCATGATTATTTCAGACAGCCTCTTCTCCTCTAAGTTAGTGGTCTTTCCACACTAATATAATCTTTTCCAATCCTTCAACACCTCCTTCTCATGATTATCAACTGAAGTGTTTACGTGTGAGTGCATACTAGTGTGTGAGTTTGTAGAGATGATTGCATCCGAATCAGTTGTTCCAGGTTATTCTCCTATATGTGGCTCAGGCGTACTGCATTCTCAGCTAAGATGAATAAAAGATCAGCATGCAGCTCAACATCTCTTTTAGACAGAGAGTGACACTCGCACACACATTGGCAGTAAGGTCTTGAGCGAGGGGGTGGTCACTGAGCCGCTACGCTTCATCAAAAGCACTTCTCTAATCCTTCAAACATTGTACAGGCCTTTCCACAGTCCACCAAATCAAAACCCAGAGACTGTGTTTGTTAGACAACTTCCCAAAAACATGATTGTGTTTCTGAGGTGTGTGACACTGCTAGTGCTAGCTCCTTTCCCAGGAGCCATGGAAACGGCTGCTAGGTGAACATAGGCCCAATTAAAGACTCTCATCAACTGTGGGCAGGTCACTACGGCAACAAACAGTCTTTATATCCTTCACAAAATTCACACACACACACACACACATGCACATATTCAAGATATTTCATACATTTTTCCTAGCATTTTATTTTAGTTCACTTTTTAGTTTCTTGTAACGATTGTAGTTTTAAATTACTTTTTTTTACTATAAAAGCCGTCATTCGAAATAATTATATATTAATTACATGTTGTTTATTAGCATTATTCAGAATTTGATGTACTTTATCATTAGTCTGTCCATTCTCACCAGTATGATGTGGATAGTAAACAACTCAACTTTTTGAAAATTCTCTTAGCGTTCATGCTGTCTTTTTTAACACCGAACATAAAAATACAAAACAAACAAACAAAACAAAAAAAAACCCCAGGTTTTATGATGTATATTTTGCGCACGGAACTTACCGAAAAACCAAAACAATGCTCTATGCTGGGCTAAGGAGGAGACGGGATTCTGATGGCTGTACTGAATGGTAACATCACTACTATGGCAAGAAAAAACAGGTATGCGTGAACATTCTGTCCTTTTTAGGGTCTCATCTTCCTGTTTTTGGTTAGTTTACGTATTTGGTCTGAATGAACCAAAAATAGATGAGAGCCTAAAAAGGACAGAATGTTCACGCATACCTGTTTTTCCTTTTTTTGAAACATTTGTTTACTTTATACATTTTCGTGTATTTATATGTTCAGTTTTTTTAGTTACAAGAAAAAGTTATTAAACCTGTTATAGCACGACAACACTTTTTTTTGCAAATTATTTCAATATCGTGATAATATCGAATACCGTGATAAAGATTCAGCAATTATAGCAACATGAAAATTTTATACCGGTCACATACTTTATTTTTTATAAAAGCCAAATGAAACGTAAACCACCGGTGTGTGGGAAATGTGATATTTACAAATAAACCTGGGCTAACACTAGGGCTGGGTATTGACACAAATTTCACAATTCGATTCGATTTCGATTCACAAGCTTGCAATTCGATTCAATTTCGATTCACAAGCTTGCAATTCGATTCGATTTCGATTACGATTCGATTCGATTCAATATTGATTATTTTGGATATCAGGTACAATACATGACAAATTTTCTCAAGGAAAACAAATCTCTTAACCAATGCTGTAAACTATGGGAGTCAGTTGTATCATTAAAATTGTTTCATTAGCCTACTATAGCCTAATTTTAAAGGTAAAGATTTACTGATTTGTATACAAACAATTATACTTTTATTTATTTTTCTAATAATAAAGTTATATGAAATATAAATATTTAAATGGTGGCTGTGATAAAAACTTGCCAGATTTATTCAAACATGCATTAAATATTGAAAAACATAAAATAATTATAAAATAACATAAAATGCATATGTAATATGGTGCATATATTTAGCAAGATGCTCCTCTCTAGAGTTAATTTTTCTAGCTGACTAACGAGTTCATGGTCACTGGATATGGTTTTTCTGAGGTAAATGTGACGTTACATGGCATTGTTTACAAGCTGTTTCACTGACGTCTTTCCTCGGTTGAAACAATGATTGAGCGATTCCATGTGACAACAAGGATTTCGATAAGTTATACTCTATCTTTTAACACACTTTCAGATGCTCATTCATGTTTATTTCACGCTGTAACTGGTAATATTAAGGCGGAAGAGAAGATTATGTGTGCTCGGCGCTGCTGCTTCTCTTGAGCTGCGCCAGAGCGATCTCACGCCACAGCGCCAAAACGGTATTTATGTTTTTGAATTTCGTAAGAAAATGGACGTAATTTGAAATCTGAGACTTTGTTTCATATCAATAGTAACAAAGCACAAAGATTATTGCGTTTATTGGATGGGATGCGCGCTACAATGTTCCATTCATTCATCAACTGAAAACAGGATGACTAATCGATTCTTGGGATTTAAGAATCGATATCGGTTCGTAAAAATGAGAATCGATTAAAATCGAGAAATCGACATTTTTTACCCAGCCCTAGCTAACACATGCATCTTTCATTTGGCACACATTCAGATGTGTGTGTTTTGAGCATGTTCTGCGTGCTTGGCATTAAACTGCATTAAGGAATGCACGCTTTGGAATAGAAGGTGCAGGACATTTCAAATTATAAAATAAAAAACGCGTCTTAAAGATTTAAAAAAGATTACAGATGCACAAAATATTAGCACCATATCTGCTACTGGTCGATATAAGCGTGGTATCATTTTAATCTTTTCTTTAATGTGCATCTTTTCTATAATTTCTATTTCTAACTTCCTGTTTATTGTGTAATACGTTAACACAGGACATAAATGTATGTTTTTCAAACCATTTTATAAGCATTTAAGACTTTTATTTGCAAATGACCTTCAACTGCCTGTGAAATGAGTCCAACTGCTGAACACTGAATTGGCAGTCATATTTAAATATGCCGATAATTACCAAGACATGATCAAATTATCTGTTTGCATTTTAATTTCCATAACGTTCTAAAAATGGAGGACTCAGGTGGAGTTTCGTTTTTTTGAACACGTCTGCATGATAGATCACTCTGTTGTATTTCAAAAGAGTAAGGAAAATCACATATACAAATACATTTTCATAAACAAAATAATGTAAATGGTTCATTAATGATAAGGCTAATGTGACTACTAACTTTCCACCTAACTAAATCCACTTCTCTTTCTCACTTTCTCACCTTATCCAGCCTCACTTCCTCCCTCATATGAGACTTTGTAAATCTCTCTTTGTAGAGAACCACTATAGGCTAACAAAAGTAATCAGTATAAAAATGTGTAAGGCAAATGATCAGACACAAAACCACACATGGACATGCTACTACTCTGTGTATTTTTAGCAAATAAAATGTTCTCAGGCAGACAGTGTGCACACACACACACACACACACACACACACACACACACACATGTAGTGTTTCCATGTTTTATGGGGACTTTCCATAGACATAACGATTTTTATACTGTACAAACTGTATATTCTATTCCCTTACACTAACCCTACCCCTAAACCTACCCATCACAGAAAACTTTCTGCATTTTTACATTTTCAAAAAACATCACTTAGTATGATTTATAAGCTGTTTTCCTCATGGGGACCAAAAAATGTCCCCACACGAACAAGGATTTCAGATATTGCCATCCTTATGGGGACATTTTGTCCTCATAATGTAGGGTTTACCAGGCCACACACACACACGTGCCCTCTCACGCAGCACGTCTACCCTTTATTTCACTGGACACAAAAGAACTTACAAAAAGGAACTAACATGAACCCTCTTGCAAATACACACATATAATAAAACCCTAAGGTGACACTGTGTTTCTCAGTGAAGATCAATTCACTTTTCAACAGCAAGGCTCCTGGACTACATTGATCACAAAAGCACTTACTCTTCCCTCTTTAACACTTTATCACCCTCAGAGAGCTGCACTCCTCAGGTGAGCTGACTCGCTGCCCTATTAACACACATTATCTTACACACACAAAGCAACACCTGCTGTGACACATATGTAATGTCTGTATCAGTATTTTTCCAAATTAGACAATAATCAATTGAATATACTATAATCTAATATACTACATTGGGTACATCCAATACCATATCAAGAAAAAAAAAAATAGGCCAACATATTTTAAAATTCTAAATGTAAATTTATATATAGAACGTTTACTACTGTTCAATAAGAACTTTTTTAAGAAATACATCACATAATAGGGGTGGGCGATATACCGGTAGTCAATTAACTGGTAAAAATTTGTCAGAGATTTGGACTATCCTCTCTATCACAGTTATGCACTCATGTGCACTCATTTCAAATAAATGTTCTTTTGAACTTTCTATTAATCAAAGAATTATAAAAAATGATATGTGTGTATATATACAGGTCCTTCTCAAAAAATTAGCATATTGTGATAAAGTTCATTATTTTCCATAATGTAATGATAAAAATTAAACTTTCATATATTTTAGATTCATTGCACACCAACTGAAATATTTCAGGTCTTTTATTGTTTTAATACTGATGATTTTGGCATACAGCTCATGAAAACCCTCTCAAAAAATTTGCATACTTCATCCGACCAATAAAAGAAGTGTTTTTAATACAAAAAAGTCAACCTTCAAATAATTATGTTCAGTTATGCACGCAATACTTGGTCGGGAATCCTTTTGCAGAAATGACTGCTTCAATGCGGCGTGGCATGGAGGCAATCAGCCTGTGGCACTGCTGAGGTGTTATGGAGGCCCATGATGCTTCGATAGCGGCCTTAAGCTCATCCAGAGTGTTGGGTCTTGCGTCTCTCAACTTTCTCTTCTCAATATCCCACAGATTCTCTATGGGGTTCAGGTCAGGAGAGTTGGCAGGCCAATTGAGCACAGTAATACCATGGTCAGTAAACCATTTACCAGTGGTTTTGGCACTGTGAGCAGGTGCCAGGTCGTGCTGAAAAATGAAATCTTCTCCATAAAGCTTTTCAGCAGATGGAAGGATGAAGTGCTCCAAAATCTCCTGATAGCTAGCTGCATTGACCCTGCCCTTGATAAAACACAGTGGACCAACACCAGCAGCTGACATGGCACCCCAGACCATCACTGACTGTGGGTACTTGACACTGGACTTCAGGCATTTTGGCATTTCCTTCTCCCCAGTCTTCCGCCAGACTCTGGCACCTTGATTTCCGAATGACATGCAAAATTTGCTTTCATCCGAAAAAAGTACTTTGGACCACTGAGCAACAGTCCAGTGCTGCTTCTCTGTAGCCCAGGTCAGGCGCTTCTGCCGCTGTTTCTGGTTCAAAAGTGGCTTGACCTGGGGAATGCGGCACCTGTAGCCCATTTCCTGCACAAGCCTGTGCACGGTGGCTCTGGATGTTTCTACTCCAGACTCAGTCCACTGCTTCCGCAGGTCCCCCAAGGTCTGGAATCGGTCCTTCTCCACAATCTTCCTCAGGGTCCGGTCACCTCTTCTCGTTGTGCAGTGTTTTTTGCCACACTTTTTCCTTCCCACAGACTTCCCACTGAGGTGCCTTGATACAGCACACTGGGAACAGCCTATTTGTTCAGAAATTTCTTTCTGTGTCTTACCCTCTTGCTTGAGGGTGTCAATGATGGCCTTCTGGACAGCAGTCAGGTCGGCAGTCTCACCATGATTGAGGTTTTGAGTAATGAAACAGGCTGGGAGTTTTTAAAAGCCTCAGGAGACCCTTTTCATGATATGCTAATTTTTTGAGATAGGAATTTTGGGTTTTCATGAGCTGTATGCCAAAATCATCAGTATTAAAACAATAAAAGACCTGAAATATTTCAGTGGGTGTGCAATTAATCTAAAATATACGAAAGTTTAATTTTTATCATTACATTATGGAAAATAATGAACTTTATTACAATATGCTATTTTTTTGAGAAGGACCTGTATATACAGTGTAAGGGAAAGATACTTTTAAAAGTAATGCATTACAATATTGCGTTACTCCCCAAAAAAGTAACTAATTGCGTGACTTAGTTACTTTTATGAAAAGTAATTGTTATTCTTTTCTTATCTGGGCTGGGCTTGCTTGTTTGTTTTTTAATAACAATAAAAAAAGTTATTTTTGGCACATGTTAAGGCCCTTTCACACCAAAAATTAAATGAATAAGCTTCAGGCTGAAGGAAATGCATATTTATGCCTGTAAAGTAGAGGGCACCGCTCAAACAAACCTTTCAGCTGCTGTTATTCTGTATTAAGAACAATAGGATACAGGAGAAGGAAGTTCAACACTCTTATTGCTAAATAAAATCTAAAGTAATTGTTGCTTATTAGTATGGTTGAATTAGATCATTGAAAGGTCAGGAGCAAAGACATTGGTTAATAAAGTGAGATTAAATACATAAAGAATATTTATGTAATTTAATATAGTTCATTATAAAAGTTTTGCGTACAATTCTTAGATTGCATTTTATCGTTTTTATTCATTTTGAGTAATACTGAATGTTTTTCATGCAAGTGAGATGAGTAAATGCCTGTTCACATTTAGTATAGAACTAAAATAACCATACACAGCGCACACAACACCTCACTTTATTTCTCTCAACATGGGGACAGGAGAGCTGTCAGTCAATAAATGTGAAAAAGTAACTAGCATTACTTATTTGAAAAAGTAACTTAGACATTTTGTTATAAATAGAAAAAGTAATGCGTTACTTTACTAGTTACTTGAAAAATAAATCTGATTACGTAATTCAAGTTACTTGTAATGAGTTACCCCAACACTGTTTGTGTGTGTGTTTATATATATATATATATATAGAGAGAGAGAGATTTATTATTAGATTAGTACATTTTTACTGTATTTTTGAAAAAAAATAAATGTATGCATTCACGTATGTATGAATGTATTATTAAGTATAGTTTTTTTTCATCTGTTTTTTATATATATATTTTACATACATACATATATACATATATATATTTTTTTTTTACATACATACATACATATATATATATATATGTAGTAATACTATTAGCATTGGCAAAAGCTTTTGATGCATGTGTGATTGAAGTGTTTGAGAATTGATGCCAGAATTTCAGTTCAGGTCTATAGTGTCAATGGAATGATATGTTTGCAATAATATTTTCTAAACCTGTTTTTCTAAACCTGATGTCAATAGAGCCATTCAGTGATTAATCTACTCAATTGGAATGAAAATTATTAGGCCTTATGTTTTCAAATTAATCGCTGCTTGAAGGAACGTAAATTACTCAGCTCTGTCAATGCACCTTTCATGCATGCCAAAGGGAAAAAAAGGACAAAAACAAAATATTTCTGGCCAACATCTTTTCCATTATCTCTCTCGCTATCGCTCTCTCTCTCTCTCTCTCTCTGATACACTGTCATATGTTCAGGTTTGACGCCATCAGGGCAGCATGACAGGATACAGTCTCTGTTTCACTCAACAGTCTAACACTGACTTCCTGCTATTGGATCAGGTCATCGGTGCAATCATCATCCAAAACCATAAGGAATTAGCATTAAAAAAAAATCTCTTTCTCTTTCACATGCACACAAGAAAATATGTGCTTTCTCACTCAGATTGATACTTTATTCATGAGATCAGAAGTCACATTGCTGTTAGTTTCAAAAAGGAAATGAAACCAGACAGAGAATCAGACAGCCTCAGTCACAATGACACGAATCAATCAAATTCCTACAGAATACACTGACACTGTAAGCACAGGAGTGTACTTGGGGTCACTTGGTCAAATGCTAATACAATGGTGAATCATTTATTAAACCTCAAACATTCAGTGATACGGGAATGTGTGGGACCCTTCTAGAAAATGCTAAATTTATGGGAGGAGAGTATTAAAGGAATCATGCCGTTACTAAGGTTTTTGCAAGTCAATTAATTGGCATTTGCCATTATTTGGTATTTTTTACAGCCCAAAAAAGTATGTCTTAAACCAGATGCTAATTTGCGCTGTTATTGGTAGATTGCGTTGGTCATGGAAATGATCCAGCAACGTCTGTGTTCTTTCATTTGTGCGTCGTAAGTAGATCACGTGCAGAACTTTCCATTCGCTTTGGCGCTTTTTTGGAATTCGTTTAGTAAATCTGGACCTATATATTAATATAATTCTAGATAATGATCAACAACAATGTGTTTCTAAAGTAATTATAAAATGAAACAAAGTTACACAATTAGTTCTTGTGTACTTTTCAAGCTTCGAAAATGACAAAAAAATATCCTAAAACTATATCAAAGTCCATAAAAAAAGTAGGCATGCCTTAATCGTGTGAACCAGTCCAACCAAAAAAAAAATGATCCAACTCAACTATTTATTCATGACCTAGGCTAGATATAACTATTACTCTTATGAACTGAATTATTTTCAAATAACTGAAATTTCAATGTTCTCCCACAAATCCATCATATGGCTTCAGGGGAGTGGTATGGACTACTTTTATGTTGCTTTTGTGTCTTGTTTGACGCTTGAAATGTTCAGTTTCCATTCAATGTAACTACATGGAAAAGAGCGACTAGCAAAATCTTTCATTCCACGGAAAAAAGAAAGTCCTACTGGTTTGGAAAGACATAAAGGGGAGTAAATGATTGCAAAATCCTTTAATCTTCCGAGTAGTGCATTCATCTGACTGCACATCGGAAAGGGCAACATGACAGGATTTTGAAGGAAATCGTAGCCCAAATGTCAATGTGGCATGTCATAAGTGCTGCTGCTAATGTGAGTGAGACTAAGGAATTTACGAGGGTTTTATGGTGCGTTTGGACGAGTAAAGCGCTGGCACTCAGCCAGCTGTTATACAAAGCCTGCATGGTTTGCTTACATACGATACAGAAGTGCAGAGCCTTTTCGCAGTTGAGCATGTGAAACCACACACGCCTTTACTACTATGAAGAGTGTGTGTTTATATAACAGCATTGGAAAATTAGGTACATCATTTGAGGCGACGAGGGAGCAAGAGTGACTGTCCATCTGGCTCCGCACCACGCCTAAGAGAGCATGAGAAACGTCTGAGAGAGCTCAGCCTCAGATGACATGCGGTACTCAACTCAAGATAGACGGTTAAAACATGAGAAACAGCTGTGTCCATGGGTGGAGAAACTGTGTGTGTGTGTGTGTGTAAAACCCAGAGAAAACCAACAAAATGTTCCTCTTCATTAAAATGCAAAGCACGCAAGCCACAACCTCAACCAATGTAATAAATCTTGCACACAAAATCCATCAAAAACCCAGCAACAAACTTCTTTCGTACTGCTATAAAAATGCTTAATTTCAGAAGCATCCCAAAACGGCAACAGATAAAACACGTTTTATCATCTCTTCATTATTGAATGAGATAAAGATCCCTCTACACTCACTTCAAACTGTCTAGCCAGGGTGTAATGTTAACTTTTTGCTACACCTTCCGATAACCAATGGAACTTAAAAAAAAGTTAAGGATATAAAATACACTATATGTATTTTTCAGATCTTATTAGGTTTATGCGATATTGGAGCAGCTGTCATTCAAAAACACAGAGGCCTACCATTCAAAAATTTGGGGTCAGTATTTTTTTTTTATAATACATATTTCGCATTTATTAGATCAAACATACAGTATAACAGTAATATTGTACAATATTATTACTTCTTAAAATAGCCTAAATCTTCAATTTTAAAATGTAATTTATTCCTGTGATGGCAAAGTTGAATTTTCAGCATCATTACTCAAGTCTTCAGTGTCACATAATCCATCAGAAATCATTCTAATATGCTGATTTGCTGCTCAAGAAACATTAATCATAATCAACGATGAAAACATTTGTGCGGTTTACTATTTTTTGTTTTTGGAAACCCTGATACAGTCTTTCTTGCTGTTACTTTTGACGAATTAAAGTACAAATTTCTTAAAAAGAAAAAAAAAATTGTGTGACCCCAAACGCACGTCTAGTGCGATTAATTATACACACATTCACACATAAACATTCGTTCTGGTTCTTGAATCTGATTGGCTGAGAGCCTATTCCAGCCATGCAAATTCTACCAGTATCACCACAGGAACCGTTTCACCGTTTGTATCATAATTTTACAAATACTACCATTGTAGCTTTAAGAGTTTTTTAGGTGAGAATGTAGTTATTTAGCCTAGGCCTCAAACATGCGACTTATATTGTGTCTATTTGACAATTTGACGTTTTCAGAGATGTGACTTTCAGCGCTAATGTAGTTACCCACTAAGAACAGCTTCATCTCAACCAGTCCTTCGGGAATTTTACGATGGCTCTTATGCAAATATAGTGTTTAAACATGAGGTAGAATTCATTTTGGGCTTATAAAACAGGCAATCTTTGGTTTTACTAATCTATTAATTGTTCCAGAGTAAATTAGTTTGGCAAAAGGCAAAGTTAAGTTTCATAACTTTATATTTTTAAATGAAATCCTGTACTATAATAGAGTACTGTTTGCTTATGTTTATTTCCTATTGTACACATTTCTTATACTTCTATAATGCTAATATTGTTTATTTAAATATTTTTTTTTCAATAAATATTTTTTTATACAAACAATGTCGTATCGTATTTGGTATTGAGAAATGGTCCATTAGTGATCGTGATTTCGACTTCAGTGAAAGTTACATTATTGCACCATTATATCGTGGCAAAGACTGTCTTAATGAGTGAGGCAGGAGCAAAGACTTGTATTGAAAGGGACTGCCGTCAAACTGTTGTATAAACGCAATATCACACTCGTAGCCATACAATATGGCTCTATACTGGCGAATCACAGCTGTGTGTTGATATAGCGCAATGACGCACGGCTACTCGTGTGATATTGGTCATACACTGGCACATGTGGTCGGAGAGCTGGTACGACAACAGCCACACAGAAAAAGGGATTAAAGCATGAAAGATTCATTGGGATTGAGATTGGGATTATGACTGGCATGCAGAAAATCTGGAGGCAGATTAACTTTCAAACTCATCCAGCATATGAATTACCCTTGAACTGAACCAATTCAATGTGATTTGACGTTTTAGTTCTATCACACTGTACCAGTTCTGCTACATAGATTTTATAAAAGGAAAAATGCCTGCTAAATAAATGTACATGTGGAAAGAGACCAACATGTCACCAGACAAGGGTCAAGTACAGATTGTATGACTGCTACATACAAGGGTCAAGTACAAAGAAAAAATGTAAGATGTGCAGGAGTTCTCAAGGCAACTTGTTTGTCATTGAGCTGGAAAAGTCCGAGCAAAAAGACTATGTAGCTAAGTAGATTTTGGCTTATTTAAAAATAAATACATATAAATGATGTCTTTCAAATGAAAACTTAAACATTATGAACGATTGACTATTTGAATGCACTGACTGCACTTACTGTAAATCGCTTTGGATAAAAGCATCTGTCAAATGTAAATGTACTAGACCAAGCTGTAAGGCTATGGGAGGTTGTTTTTTTTGCCCCTTTAATTGCCCACCTGGTGGACACAGAAAAGTAACAGCATTAAAAGCAGCAGCATGATTTGAGATGCATATGGAGCAGGAAAAATTACATGCTGATGTACTTTGGGCTTTTTTCCCTAAAATAAAATGTATACGCAATCGTTCTCTTAAAGTTAGGCTATAACCTAATGTGATAGTCATTGCACTTTTACAACCACTTTGAATTTAATAATTGGAGAGAAAAAACTGAAAGTAGAAAAGGATGGAAATTATTGCTGTCAAATTAAGGTAATTAAATGACATTACAAAACATGTTTTGCAGTAAAAACTGTTAAACTTTTTTTAAAGACACATTTAACTACATGTCAGCAATATATCACAGTCTCTGGTCCTGATCCATCGCATGTAATCAAGAGCACACTGAAGTTGGCTCTAGTGTAGGCGTGCATGTGTTTAGTTGTGGTGAGTGGAATGTGATTCTCTTCAGTGCGGCCCATAGTGATCTCAGTCATATTACAGCCAACACCCCAACCAAACCCCAATCTCTCTCTCTCTCTCTCTCTCTCTCTCTCTCTCTCTCTCTCTCTCTCTCTCTCTCTCTCTCTCTCTCTCTCTCTCTCTCTCTCTCTCTCTCTCTCTCTCTCTCTCTCTCTCTCTCTCTCTCTCTCTCTCTCTCTCTCTCTCTCTCTCTCTCTCTCTCTCTCTCTCTCTCTCTCTCTCTCATCTTCAATCTTTTTCTCTCACTCCCTGACCCAATTTCTTTCTCTTTTTGGGTACAACATTTCACCATAAGATTGGCGGAATGAAACTGTTACAAAGGAAATGGTTGAGAATGAAAGAAAGACTGTTTGTAAGCTTTGTAACATCATGCATGGCTCCTTCTCTTTAAACTTTTTTCAGTCTCTCTATCCCCCATCTCAGTGTTTTTCCCTCCTCCCTCCTAAAACAACTACAGTCGTAAATGTAAAGGGGAAAAAGGAAATAGAAACAACGCAGAAATCTTCCAGACGTGTCCTGGGTGGGCGGACAAGCTGATACAAGAGCCACAGAGCATTAAGCATACAACAGCCTGAGAGTTGGACAGAGCTTCTACGCTATTAAGAAAACACTATACGATTAAGAGAAGAGTATTATTATGGTTTATATTAGGGATTGACTACTTTACCTTTAACTACATTTAATCTGTCTTCGTTATGGCCTGTCTCTCTGTTTCCATTTTAGGGATTTTGCAGCAGAACAAGGACGACACTCTTCAATTTTAAATCCCAGACATACACACAATAAGGAATGTTCTCTGAGAGAGCATGTGGTTTAAGTGTGGACAAGCATGTGGACAAAATTTCACAATAACAATTTTTAATCAAGTGAAGAAGATTTTAAATATATATTTTAATTTTAAATTCATAAACTTTTTTATATATTAAAACATTTAACATATAGTATATTTTATAAATACTGGAAGATTCCTAAAGAAGTGTGGGGCCAGTACGATTTTATGAAAATAAATTAATATTTTCATTAAGCAAAGTTGCAGTACGTGATTTCTGAAACACTGTTGATATTTGAAATCAACCTCTCCCTTCATTGCTCCGCACCCAAAATGCATGAACACGCAATGCAAAATTGGATATCTCTTTATCATAGCTATAAAAAAAATAAAGCAAAGATGATAATTGAACAAAAAATGAACACAGTACACAAGCAGGAGTTTGTTGTTAATCGCCAGCAGCACACCAGCTCCAGACAAACAATGACACTCAAAACGTTTGCGCATATTTTTTCAGGTCCGTCTAATTTAGCCTGTCTCAGTTTTTACAGTTTTTTCATAGAAAGACTCGATGATGGTGAGATCAGATCTCCGTGTGGAGCCGACCAGCATTTAAATACTGTTCAGAAACAGAAAGTAGCGAATCATCAGTGAATGTGCATTTTCATTCAGCGTGTCTCCTTCATTTTTTCCGCCATGCTGCTCATGTGTGTTGTGTTGGGCTTGTTTACATCAGAGCGCACATGCCTCTCTGACCCAGCATACAGAGGGGTTGTGCATTTTAACCAGTTGATGGAAAAGTGTTCTTAAAATGCATTCTAAAAACCTGAATAAGATCTGAATAATATGTAATAAATAATTATTGACAGTATTTTAAAATTTCCATGATAATAATACTGTGCATGTGAACAAAGTTTGTGAAGAGTCAATGTTTTGTCCACATTTTTTGAGAGAGAGAGAGAGAGAGAGAGAGAGAGAGAGAGAGAGAGAAAGAGAGGTCCATAAATCAAGTAAACATCTTAAAGAAAACAACCAACCATATTAAAAAGAACATATGTTTTTATATATTGATCACAATAATGAGACACAATATGGTTTGGGTTGGGTTCGCCTTTGTAACTTTTTTTCCACGTCTCCGTTTCCTTCCACTGTAGAAAAATAAAGCCAAAATATCGTAGTAACAGTCGTTGCGATTACATTGTTAGGAGTCAGAGTCTGCACAGCAGTGATCCTGAGGTGGAGCTGCGGCATCAAGGTCCCGTCCATACTCCCGCTCCCACAGACTCGATCGCAAGCACAGCTGTCAATCATGATGTTACACCCTGTTTTTACACCATCGAAAAACAAACTAAAACCATACTTATCGGGAAAACGAACACGTGAACATATGTCTGTCTGATGAGAACTACCTTAGCTGCAGTGTTGCCAGATTGTGCGGTTTTGCATTTGATTGTGCGGGTAAAAATTGGTTTGGGAAGGTGGACAAAGTTTGGGCTGGTTTAGGGTCAGTTTAGCTGTTTTCAATCATCTTCATTTTTATAAGCTAATTGGTTAATAAACAAAACTCAAGTGTGCATGTACTCCATAAAATCAGTCATCATGACGTTAAACAGGCCCACCACAGGGTCGGCTGGCATTGGTGCTGACGTCGCTGATGAGCGTGCACTTTTAGCCAATCAGCGATCAGCAGGTAGACGTGATGATTCATGAGTGACAGGTATTTAGTGCGATAATTTGTAGCTGAATATTCAAGTGATCGCTTTGCCAAAGTGACATTAAAGGGATAGTTCACCCAAAAATGAAAATTATGTCAGTATTTACTCACCCTCATGTTGTTCCAACCCCGTAAGACCTTCGTTCATCTTTGGAACACTAAATTGTAATTTAGACACATGCATTTTCTGTAAAGCTGCTTTGAAACGATAGGCTATGTATTGTGAAACTATTGGGAACAAGGGATGATCAAGCAATAATTTCCAATTGTTTGAATCCAATTGTTGGCTCACCACTTCATCTATGAGAAAATAGCAAGAGAATTCAGCATTTAGCAGAGAAAGATTTTTCATTCATTCAACGAAAAAGACAAATTTAGAATCTTGGTTTGTTTGTGGCAGTTGTGTGTGTGTGACGGACATAAAAAAGTTGGACGTGGTTCCCTCACTAAGCGATTAACACATTCAGCACATCACCTGTCTCATTAGCATAATTAGCTAAATAATATAAAGTTTTTGTTTATAAAACAGTAGGGTCAAATAGTACTGACAATGCTTCTGTTTTGCATTTACATGAATTCTTAAATTTTTCCTCTTCATTGCTTTGGAAATATGTGATAACTGTATGTCATGCCAATGCAATATTTGAATGGGATTGAAGTGAGATTCACTTCCTCAAATAAATCCTTTCACTTGAGTGTTTCTCAGGCTGAAGCAGTCCTAAAAAGAACTTTCTAAAGCACAGCAGCAGAGTCAGAACGCTGATAAACGATGTGCTCCAAAAGCCCTTGGTGCAATGAAGAAAAAAACGTAATATTTTATAATGGTATAAAGATATAACTCTCCACTGCTTTGTAATCCCAAACTGAAAAAAACAAAAAAACATTACCATTTAAACCACATGTAAAGATTAGGACTGTCAAATTAACATGTTGATTTAGTACGCTTAATTAAAATTAAAAATAAAGTGTTAGGAGTATTTAGCATGCCCCCTGACCCATACATAAACAAAACCAATTAAAAGCATGTTTTTGTGAGCCATGACTGTTTGTGAGCCAGACAGTCAGCCCAGCCACTACAAGTATCGTGCTTAAGCATGAGAGACATTCTTGTGTTTAAAAACAGCAAGCCAGAATGAAACAATGAATGGAACAAAGTGGTTTCATAATGCATTTGAATTGCTAGGCATGGTGTCATTGCACAACACTACGCGGTAGCATAACTGCAAAATACATCAGCTTGACAGATATGTAAATCGACAATTTAAAAAAAACGCAGAGGGAATGCACAAAAACATCTTGTGTGAACGGCCTCAAAGTCAATTTGGAACAAACAATCAAAACTGATTGCAAAATTGAAGTGGACTGTAGGCAAGTGATATGTTCAATAGCATGGAGATAAAACAAACAATATATTGACTTTTATAGAGTATTGTTGTTTTCTCACATTTTTTACTTGCTACCATAAAAATAGGCGTATGTCTTTGAATTCTTAAACCTTTCTCAGCAAATATTGATGCATGTGCGCTTAATTTGACGCTGATGTTGCAGCATATGAATTAAAAGGGGTACTTAATAGCAGGCAAAATTAACTTTCAATAAGACTTGTCTGCGTATCCATGCAGTAACATGTAGTTCTACGTCTGTTTAGTTTCATTGTGTTTTGGTTCTGTTTTCCCTGTTCTGGTTTGCCTGAGTTCTCTGTGCTTGTTTGTTTCCATAGTTCTTAATTAGGCTTTATTGGCTTTATTAGGCTAATTTACACACCTGTTCTGTTTTACCTTGATTACTCTCCCCAAGAATTTAAATACTGTAAAACTTCAAATAATAGCCTGGGCTTTTATTATGAGACTGCGGTATTCCGACCTTTTACTATCGTGACAATTGATTTTGATTAATATGTGCGAGGGATTGAGAGCAATACAGCGCTCGTGTTGTTTGAAGACGTGAGTGCGCGTGCGCGGCCGGTGCGCTCTCAGTTAACTATTTTGTGAGCTCATCTAAAGTGAGGACTAGTTATGCCTTGTAAAGCATTTACAAAGGAGATTTAAAGACTTTAAAGATATTAAAGATATCTTCTAAACAGAAAAAGGAAACAAACACAACACAGTGATTCAGAACATAGAAATATTTAACTGAGTCTTTAAATCTCCTTTATAAATGCTTTACGAGGCATAACTAGTCCTCACTTTTGATGAATTCACAAAATAGTTAACTGACCACTACTAAATGCTTTATAACTACTTTGTATTAACCCTGAATTACAGTAGAAATACATGCTAATAAAGCATTTACTAACACACTAAGTAACTATATGTCTAAATAATGTTTTTTATAAGATGTCTTTGTAACTACCTGAATTTACTACATTTACTCACACTTTCTAAGTGATCTTATGAATAACTTATCAACTCCCAAATAACTGGTTTGTAAATAATGCTATACTTCATTTAGAAATTATAAATTGATCATGAACAAAGTATGAAAATACAATTATTAAACACATTATAGATATGCTTATAAAGTCTATTAATGCTTTATAGGTTATGAATTAACTGTTTACTAATGCTTAATAGCCTGCAGTTATTGTAAAGTGTTACCAAAATGCGGTATAATTAAGAAATATGACTACATCATTCGTGATTACATTATTATTAACATTACAAAATTCAATTTGAAGATAATTGAATGTGACTCATTGAATCATATGAAATCAAGATGAATGACAGCAAAAATATGGCAAAAAACATACAATTATGTAAATACTGTTAATGTTAATAATATAACTAAAATAACTATGGCTAAAAGTTTATAAATGTTAATTAAAAACTAGATTGTTACGTTTATGTCATTCTGGATAACGGATAACATGTCCCGGCTAACAGAGGTTTTTTGTTATTCAAGAATGACATGTTGTTATCCAGGAATGACAAAACAAATATTTTTTCTACAACTTAGCTATCATCTCTATAAGGTAATCTTTTAGATCAAATAGATAGTTTTTTAATATAAAAACATTATAAATGTTTTATTAGTGTTATCCAAAAGGACACATGATATCGCTGAAAAGTGAACCAGTGACCAAAAGGGCAAAATATCAACATTTTAAAAGAAGCTTACTCACATTTGCACATGTTCTGGTGCTCCTTCAGGGTCTTCTTTTTGATACAACTTTATGTCACTTGACATACCAAAATGCATTATGGTCCAAAATGGTAATTTATGTCTGTTATCCAGGAATGACATTAAAGAAATCACAATTTGGAGACAAAAGTCTTTGTCATAAAAATGTAAATAAACTTAGTATTATCACTATATTTGTAGGTATCGTTGAAAACATCAATACAATTATGCCCAAGTAGATTATAAATACTTTTATTTATATTTTTTACATTTTTGTCGTATTTTTGTATTCAGATTTTAAGCCGGGACAGTTACCCGGAATGACATTTTGGGACTTTTGAGCTCAATGGTTCCTTCAAGATTAATTATTTATATTGAATTCTCACATGAGTAATTAAAGAGGGGGAAGTTGAGTCATTTAATGAAGTGCATTTAAAAATGTATACATTTTTTATGTAATTAAAATGCTTTGGACACCGGAATTGACACGCCATGTCATTGAGCCAGAGACATTAATCTCTATTCAATATGTCCCCGTAATTATGTGGTAAAGAAAATCGGTGTAATAATTGTACAATGAATATACATTATTATCTCTTAAATGTCACTCTTAATTCTTGTTTGAACTTGTTCGTTCGTCTTTGGCTCAAAGCCACTTGCTGCGAACTTTTCTTCGCGGAAGCTTCAAGTTTATTTCAAGTGAGTGAGAAAATATTTCAACTCAAAACAACATTTTGTGCCCAATTATTTCTCAGACGTAGTTTTAGTATTGAGATCAAAGTTAACTTGCCTTGCGTTCGCTATACAACAGTGTGTGATGGTCACACAGGACGACTCGGCAGATTTGAAGTGTTTACCGCTATCGCAGCGACTTTTTTATGCATGTTCTGCAGACATGTGACCATCCTCGATTAAGTTTCCCTCAGGATTTTTGTAAAAGCCAAAATATGACTACACCTCAGATTTGGTCCTCTTAAAAGAATGACAAATCTCCCGAACACGGTCACCAACTTCCGCCATTCCTTCTCGAATAAAAAAAGACTCAACATTGCGCGCCTGCGTCAGACTGTTGCTGGCTGGACAGGATTTATAGTGAGTTATTAAATTCACGACAATCAATCACGGTTTTAATGATAATTGAATTTTAAACGATAATACTAACCGTCAGTAAATTTTATCGTGGTTTATAGTGAAACCGGTAATCGTCCCATCCCTAATTAAGGTTTATACATGCTAGTTTCCATGATAGAGTACTACTGGAGCTGCAAGTTTGCCAAGTTTCAAATGATTTTTAAACAGCAAGCACAAACTATACAAAAGCAGCAGCCTTTCCGGCGCACATAGTGTCCGAATTCACTCACTTGTTTCACTCCTTCAAGTGAACAATATTAGTGGAGTTATGTAGCGAATAGTGAATGAGGGCATAGCAGCACAGCATCAGTCTGCTATGGATATGCTTATTGCTTACCAGACAAATGCCACCTTGCTTTAGAAGGAAATACTTCTTAGTAAACAGATCCAGAGGCTAAAAGCAACACAGATTCATAAATATGGAGAAAACACTGCAATGGAAAATCTGAAAAAACTCTATGCTTGTAGTTAACATTTCAAACTGGATGATTACTAACAACATTTTAGACCAATCGGAGGGGGAAAAACTGAAAGAAGCAAAATGCTGTTGTCGAGTACAGGTCAGAAAGCTGTTGCCATAGTTCTATTTTTACAATAATGGTGTTTTAAGAGTAGACAAAGTAAGATACAATTTTCAGTAATAAACCTACTCTTACAATAATCGTTTTGTTCATAATCCTCTGTTGAGCCAACTGTCCTTGGCATGGACACAAAGATGCCATTGAGTTGTCAAAATTCTAACAAATAAACGTGCATTTCTCGGTCCATACTAGTCATGTGGTGTAAGAGTCACATTAACTTTTTAATCTATTACCAGTCCAACTAAAATTGCATTAAATTCAAACCTACTCAATAATGTTGGCTCATTAAAGTCATTTTTTGCAGTTTAACATGCCTTTGTTGGCACTGTATGATTACAATCCAAACAGCCCATTTCCTCTAAAGAGTTTCTCCATCTGTAGTAAACACACTGGATCCCTTTGGTGGGGAATAAGGAGGCAGGCACACCCTGCTGTATTCATAGCAACTCACTGCCAACGTCACATCAAGTTATAATTAGCATCCAACTTGTAGCACTTCAATAGACCCCCTCCATCCCCAGCAGCACACGCTTAACACAGACTTCCCTTTGGCCTCAATCTGCTCTTAATGAGAATTACAGGAATGAGGGGCATGTCTCAATTCCACTGCCATTTCACCACACAATCCTGTGGCTTAAAATACAGACAGATTCTAAGATTTGATTCTTAGATTCTAAGACTGCTGAGTCATTCTGCCCTATCACTTGTACACATCCATAATAAAGTTAGTAAAAAACCAAGGGTCAGCCAAATGCTGTGAGGTTTATAACACCCACTTAGATCAATACTCACAATGCACTTTTGCTACTTACTGATCACACTGTTGTCTCAGAAGCTTTTATGTCTCCCTTTAGGTTTAATTTCTCTCTCTCTCTCTCTCTCTCTCTCTCTCTCTCTCTCTCTCTCTCTCTAATACAAATTCAAAACGTAAAAAAACCACTACTGGTTAAGTACGTTGAGAACTATTATAATAGAACTAGAATAATATGGGACTTCAGACCACCTGCATAGCTAACAACTTATTTTTCTCATAAATTACCATAATGTCTACATTTATTTTAAAAAGAAAACAGGAAACAAAGAGCGAGGCAAAACAGAGGGACACCACAGAGAAATTTCACCCCCTTTTTCCTCAGACCAGCTCTCAGGGAGTCAGACTAAGGAATGCAGTAAAGCCGCTGAGCCGAGAAGACCGACCAATCATGCAAATCAGAGCCCAGAGAGAGAGACTGAATGATCAGAATGAACAAATTCCTCTGCTTTGTCTCAGTCTCTCACTCTACATGCCAACATCAGTTGAGGAAACTGAGAAAGGTGAGAGTAGAATTAAACACTGGGATCATAAAATGTCAGATTTTGTCAGAAGGAAATGTATTTTTTCATAATATACATAATTTAATGTATGACATGAAACATTTGCTATTTTACCCTAAAAAAAACTTTTACAAAACAAGTTTCAAATATTATATTTTAATGTTTAATATAATATTTATAATTATATTTAATATACTATTATATAGTATTTAATATAATATTATATCATATTTAATATATATTTTTTTTAAATATATAATATTTAAAAGATGTGTACCCTGTACGTGTATGTGTATTGGTTCAAGAAAAAAATACTTCTCGCATGACATATTTAAAATTTAATTAAATTAATTAAATTAATTAAATAACTTCTTGAAAATAATATAAACTTTTTTTGTTTTGTTTTTTACATATGAAGCCAACAGGAATGTGGTACATTAGCTTTAATTTAGATTTTGCAAAAGATTTTCCAATGTCTTCACTGTGAACACTCTTATGTGACTGACGCTCGCATTTTGCAAAAGCAAAAAACAAAACAAAAAAAAATATCTCCTTTGGGTTCGAAAGAGGGGAAAAAAAATATTATCCAAGTTTCAAACAAAATGAGGGTAGGATAATTACTGGTGAATTATTTCTTTTAATATCTCTGATTCACTAAAACGTGCTAAAACCCCGCAGCTCCACAAGTTGAGCTGCACAAATCAGATGACCTTAATCGGGAAAGTGGAACAGTCAGGCCGTATGAATTAAACTAATTAAGCTATTGGCTTCAGATTGAATCAGCCGGTTAGCAATCATTCCAGCTCACTCGTTATAAAGGCCTCTCAATTATGATTTAGAGCTTCATCAATATTCTATTTATTGTGCGGTAATTGACGTGCGCGCAGTGTCCGGCAGCTGGCCTAGTTCTCTGCTCCTGGCAGATTAAGTCTGTGGGTTCTCTGTGCAGCCGATCTCAGGCCATTCAAGCCCAAGGCAGAGAGCGATTTCAAACGGCTTAACTTTCGCACAAGCGCATGCATGCACGCAAATACATGAAAATATTTCCTGTCTCCCTAATGTATGCATGACCGCTGAAATAAAATAGGTTTATACAGTGTCACGCTTGCAGATGAATGAGAGATGATTCATTTGGTTAATATGTAAACTTATTTGAGCACAGACGCACTGAAACAAGACCATTCTTCAGCTCAATGTCTCTCTCAAACAATGGTAACACTGTACGCAGTGTGTATACAGCTGCTAGGAGCTGATACATGCTATCAAGAGCTTGAAGATAAAGTCATAGGGAGAAAAGACAGGCTTTGAACACACACACACACACATAGAATGCGGTTGCAATTCTGACACTGCAGTTATCTCAGTAAGCTGCGATTATGTCTGCTGACTGCTGAGGTGAGATCCCCCAACTGCGCATTTGAAGAGCTTTTTTGGAGAGCTTCCTTACTGTCCCAGTGTTTCCTGTCTGATATGGAAATCCCCATATGGTCTATTGTCATCCATGCACACACAAAAACATCCTCCATTCCAAAAACCCATGATGAGTTATTAGCAAATTGATGAAATGTGACTGTAGACTTTGACATTTAACACTTTTTTTGTTTCATCTTCCTTGAAACTCACCAAATGCCATTATTCACATGCACAAAACGGACGCGTTTAACTCCTTACGCGTCTTCCTAATTCTCGACAGATGGATACTACTGCTATCTGCCTGACAGGAAACACAGCTGGTGCACAGGATGTGATGTCATCGTGACCACTAGTAAACAACTGTCTGGTGTCTTCCAGCATTTTTCTGACCTTTGAAGTGAGTGAGCAGGATGAGATTTTTGAAATGGCTACTTAATCACATTGACAACTATTAACATTTACCTTGAAAACAAAGATGTTAGTGAAAGACAGCATTAAATTAATACATTTCTCATTAAAGTGAATCAAAATAAACCAAATATTTTTATTAATATAGTATATTGTATTATTAATAAATTCAAAACTCAATTATCTGTTTTATGTAAATATACAATTTCAGCCAATAATACTAATAATTTTTTATTTATTTTTTTATAAAAAAATAAAAATCAGCCGATAACAGATATAGGTCTTGTGCATCCCTAAATATTTTACATTTAAGCTATACACTACTACTTTAGGCTACTCACAATTTTATAAAATCTCAAACCAGCTTTAATTTAATGATTTGATGAAAAACGTAACACATTTTTCAGAAATTAGTCTGTAGGAGACGCACTATGCCAGCTAGGGTGATAAATGAATGACTAACTGACTGTCGGGCAGATTCACGCTAATACCATTAGCTTTAGAGCTTAAACAGTACAACTAATGGGTGCAAGCCAGCAGAACCACTACGAAAGAACAGAACTGAACTGAGCAGCGCCCACAGAGACGAGATGTGGCAATCTCTCGCCAGCTGCAGCACTCCGGGACAGTCGAGTTTGAGTCATCTCCTCATACAGTGTGTGTTCTTAAATCCAGCCTAATCCTCTGGGCTGTGCACAGGATGAACGGGCCGATGGAGGGAGGATGAAGAGAGATATGATCGAGGGATGAGAGAGGGAATTGTTCAGAGATGTTCCGGGTTGATCCGCTGGACTCTCGTAAATCCTTGCTGGATCTCCTGTGGCTTTTGTGACCTGGCTGTGACCAATCAAGCCACCAATCGGTCAAGCGAGCACCTCACACACATACGCTTACAATATCTCTCATTTAGGTGTCTGTTTCTTTTACTAATCCTCTTTGAGCTTTACATTGCTGCAAGTTTATCTGATACTGGGATAAGAGGCCCCTCAAACTTCGTGATCTCATGAAGAACGCGTGCACACATGTGAGTGTGGGTCATGTATGTCCATCCAGAAATTAATTTTGGATTTACTCTATTACATGAACCAGGCTTATTACTGAATCCTTATTAGCAGCAGACATGTTAATTTCTCTTAAGACCAGAAGTTTCCCGCAGAATACAGTTCATTTTCAAAGCATGCTGCAGAGTTTTCATAATTAATGCTCGCTGTGACTTATTTATTATTAGCAAACATAATTACTCCAATTTTGAACAAAAATCTCATGCCAGGGCTCCAGACAAAAAGAAAATTACTAGGGAGCTGTTTTGACTCTTACAATTAGGGCTGGACGATATGGCCAAAAAATCATATCTCGGTATTTTTTGGTTAAATGGCGATATACGATAGAGCTGCACGATTATGACAAAAATCATAACTGCTGATTATTCCCTTGAAATTGTAATTGCGATTATTAATTACGATTATCACAATTTACATTGAATATATATAGGCATATTATAATACATGTTTACACAAAAATTGTTAACACACACAAGTACTGTCCCCCTTTACTGAACATACACATAAATTGTAAGAATGACTCATAGTAAAGACTAGAAAAACATTAGGACTATGCTAAAGCAATTAAATAGCAGTCCCAAACTAGTTTTTGTTAATACAATGTTGATATGAGCCACCACAGTCATTTAATAATATAAAAAATAACACAAATTGAAAATAACGTTGCATTTTTGGGTTATGGAAACGACAGTTACCATGGTGAATACACAATACTAACAAGAACTGTTAATGAAACAGCTCCTGGTGAATAGAATGAAAATCATACCTGCATGCAAATCCTTCTCAGCTAACACGTGATTTATTGGTATTTTACTTTTATTTCTCGACTTACTAATTTACATTGTAACGACGTTGCTCGTAGTTTCTTTTGCACTTTACACAGTGAAGCGATACACAGCGCGCGCCGCCGCATTTGCGCCTGCAATTGAAGAGTGCGCGCTACGTGCACAGTATAACGGCTGACAGGACAGTAAAGTCCGTTTTTCTGAGGTGAAAGTCTTTTGATTTCAGCGTACACTTTCGTCACTGACTGGTATGTCATATTGTGCTGGGTTTTCTGAAGTAGTCGTGATTCGCCTCTCATAACATAATTATGCTCTAAACACACAAACGCAGAGTGGATTTTCTTTTGTAATCGCGGCTTTGAACGATTACGTAATCGTGGCATCCATAATCGTAATCGCAATTAGAAATTCGATTAATTGTGCAGCCCTAATATACGATATATATCTCGGTACTTTATACGTTTTTCTATTTGGATAAAGAAAATGTATTTATTTAAAAAAAAATGTTATTTCACATCCTGCTCAATGATATCCAAACAATGTTGATATTGAAGGATATGGAAACAAACAGGGAATGTAATGTAGGCTATGCACTATATTATGTTCAAAAAGGTGGTTAAAATCACATTACAATCTAACTTTGTAACATTACAAACTAAAAACAAAAATAATGCTTTTGTTTTTAAAAATGACTAAAGGCTAAACTAAAAATGAAAATAAAAACAAAAGCACAAACTAATTATATTAGCCTGCATTTGATTACCCCATTATAATGGTCACTTTCATAAAAATATACTTGTAGGTTTAAAATTCCACATATGGCACATTTATTGTCTCCAACAACAAATATTTTAGTAATATGTATTTTAGTCAGAATTATTGCGCTACTGTTCTATTGTGCTCGTCTGTTTGGCGCGAAAAACAGAATATAATCCTACAAAATGCAGCGGGCTAAAGAAAACATTGTAGGACCATACCAGAAAACTGTCGTCCGTTCAAAAGTATGCTAAAGTTTTAAGCACCACACTCCTCGCTCTCTCTCATCTATCTGCATGCAGTCAGAATTCATGTCAAGATTGCAATGCTGGAGTGTGTGCGTGTGTGTTTGTGCGCCCGCGAGAGAGAGAGGCGCGGGCGCGATCGAACTGTGTGTGTGTGTGAGAGAGAGAGAGAGAGAGAGAGAGAGAGGCGCGATCGAACAGTGGAAACATAAAACATACTCCCTCATTTTGTTCATAGAGATTATCATTCAAACTGCAAAGTGTTTACTTATATTTGTGTAACTCACACTCGCAATAAAACACAACATTGTGCTTTTGTCACACTCTAAACTCTTGTCAAGCTGTAACAACTGTCACCCAACCAAACACAGTTTTAAAAGCAACATCCAACCCCATTTCAAAACAGTCTGTGGGTTACATCTTTTGGACATTAATCATATCGCATTGGTTTTCATTTCTTTTCTTCAGAGCATTTACATATTCTACATTGATTTAAAAAAAATCAGATGTGTTTTTAATGGTAGTATAATTTTATACGAAAATCAATTATTTACCATTCAGATGAGAATAAAGTTAGGGTTCATTAAAATTAAGGAAAACAAATATATTGATCCGTTCTTAAAGGATAATTCAGGTATTTAGCACTTTGAGTCTATTTTCTAGTTTTTTTTGGATGAACTAAGTTAGAGTGGTGGGTAGAATTTTGACGATGGGTCCAGCTGTCACGACTTTTTGAATCTTTTAGAATCGCCTCTGACCGCTTCAGAGTGAGTGTCTACGAGCATACACAAACATGTCCTTAAAACAACCCGTAATGTTCGTTTTCAAAACTGTGCAAGAAGGACTATTGCAGTTTATAACACAGCAGGTAGACGGCATCTTGAACACTGCGTTCTTCCCTCCATGCAATCAAGTCTGGCGCCTTCTGTTTGTGCCGCGGATTCCCAAAATGCTTTGCGTTCACCACTGGTAATACGTCACGATGACGTCACATTAGCAATCTCTATTAGGGGAGATTCATTTGCAGAAGCTCGTCCTCTCCTGACAGTGAAATGGACATATTTGTTTGATTTGTTTGAACATTTACAGATGGAGAATATACCTGTGAAATGTAAGTTAAGCACTGAGGAAAGCACCATGTCTCAAACGCATTAAACAGCGCCAGTATTTATCTTTCAGTCACTAACAGTAACTGTTAGGCTATCTGTCCGAGTATCTGACAGGGCAAGCTGCTTTAAACTTGTTAACTATCTTACCAGTTATTTTGAAGCGCTTAATAAGCTTGTGTCATGTTTAGGACAAATTGTACTGTTCTTTCACTTCAGGAGCTCACACTGCGTACTCCACTATTTTTCAGATGTGCTCGTATCAAACTACTGTATCGATATAAACGGTATTGCCTCATTCCATATCGTGGGGAAAAAAAATATTGATATATTGTACAAACTCGATATACCGCCCAGCCCTACTTACAATGAAACATTTTGAAACCAAATTATTTCAGTTGATAAATTATAGAATCACTCAATACAGATGGTTGTTCAGAAGTGCTTCAGTTCATTGAGCTCCTACGTTCACAGCTTCTAGCTTCAGCTTTTAAAGGAATAGTTCAAATGCCTTTTACCTTACCCTCATGTCATTCCAAACCTATAAGATTTTCGTTCATCTTTGAAACACAGCCTGTCCACTGAAAGTCCACTCCACCAAAACTATGATGCTTCAAAAAATTCAAAACGACATAAAAAATATAATCAAGCGCTTTAAAATAGTCCAAGTTTTCTGAAGAGGCATGATCGCCTTTATATGATGCTCAAACCAAAGAGGTTTTTTTCTCGTGTCACGCAAGCCAGTTCGAGTTTCTGCAAGAACCAATGAAGTTTGATTGAGAGTGATGACTCTGAACAATTCACTATCTGACTGAGTGGCTGCATCCAAAACCCTACACTCTATAAGTAGGTACCATTTTTGCATAAGTAATTACTTTGCGACAGTTAAAAAAAGGTGTTCTATATAGGGCCAGATTTACTAACAGCTTGCGCCAGCGCAAACCCTCTTTTGGCATTAAAAGACTAATTCCAGGATTTACTAAAGACACGCGGTGAAAATTTAGCGCTGAAAAGGCGTGGATACAGTTATTTTTGTGGCTGACCTTATTGTATATGTTTTTTGGGGATTTTCCCTTTTAGGAGCAAAATTTATGGGAGGAGAACATTTCAATAAATCATGCAAGGTCAATGTACTGGTATTTGCGCCATTATTTACCACCTAAAAAAGCACGTCTTAAAGCTGACGCTACCTTGTAGATTAGGGATGCACCGAAATGAAAATGAAACCAAGGCCGAAAGCCGAAAACCGAAACACCGAAAGAAATTATGCCAATTACTAGTAACACTGCATTTATGGCTATGACTGTGTACTAACTTTACTAAAATCAAGGCATTCCAATTGCATAAATTAATATTAAAGTTTCAAAGAATAAATCAATTACAAATTATGCAAATATTTATTTAGCACATTGCAACAATGCACAGTAAAAAATAAAATTCTAACTAAAATGTTTAACTTGACCCCACTCATGTGTACATTAAATAATAATGTACAGGCCTACTGTACTGCAGAAAGGTTTTAAAATTAAATGTTCTCTCTTGAAACAAAGTGCATTTAGGTCAAGTGCATTTAAATTTTTTGCGTTTTTTAAAAAATTGTGCGGTTAGACTGAGCTTATTGGTAATGGACGTCTGAGCTCCATAGGGTTCCCCATACGTTCATTTATTTGTGGCGGCCCGCTTTGACTAGCTTTCATGAGGCACACACGCAAGGTCTCTCGCTCTCTCCCTCTCTGCTGTGTGCGCGCTATACGGTTTGGAGCACAGTATGTTCTGTCTCGCATGCGCGCTATAGATTCCAGGAGATTTTAACTAATTTGCGGGCATCAGGGAGCCGCTATCAATATGCGGGAGACTCCCGGAAGTTATTAGGTAAGTTAAGAGCTAAGTTATTGTTAGAATACAGCTGGATTTTCTAGGTTAGCACGCTGTAGCTGGTAGTCAATATCGATGCACGCGTGCATCGGATGCCTTTTCCTTTTCTGTGCCGCGTTCCTCTCATATTCAGCGCAGCGATTGGAATGTGTGGATTTCAGGTGATAAAATAAACCCGACGTGGAGAACGTCTTTGCAGATGCACCCCCTCTTGAAATTTCGGCATTACATGTTTTGCAAATCGCTGTCCGTGGGTCTTTCTCAGATATACTGAAATACGTCCACACCACAGACATGTTGCTTCAGACAAGCACGTGCAGGTCGCGGTTTCTGTTTGCGTCATCACAACATTTCGGCCGTATTGTTTCGGTGATAAAAGTGTTTCGGCCGAAAATTTTCGGTGGCCGAATATTAGGTGCATCCCTATTGTAGATTGCGTTGGTCATTATGGAAAGTATCCGGCTACATCACTGTTTTTTTATTTGTGTGTCAGAAGTAGATCATGCGCAGAACTTTCCACTCCCATCGGCACCGTTTCTGAATTGCGCTCTCATGTTAATTTGCCCTGTTTAGTTAATCTGCCCCATAGTATGAATGTGTGAAGCATGAATATAATCCATATGTACAACATCTGTCATGTTGTTATTGTCATGTGACCTATACCAGAATCAGTTGCATTGCTTCACTGCCATACACAAATCCTATCCTGTGGCCTCATTGGAAAGCAAAGTTTTAGATGTGCACTTCTGCACGCTAATCACTAGGTGTAGTTTGTCATCCAGGTACTTATGCATACTGTGAATTCGGACATACTACTTGGCTCACATATTGTTTTTCATCTAATATATAGTTGGGAAGTATGCAATTTCGGATGCAGCCAGTCTGATTCAAGCCTCGAGTTAGTATGAGGCTGTTTCGTGAATCTTTTGACTGAATCATTAAAAAGATCCAGTTTATAAAAGTCACTATTTCACAAATCAGACATCATGATGACTCACACGGTGTTCATTGTTGCATGAAGGAAACACTGGTGCGCATCCTAACAAGATGGTAAATGACAAAACCACATTCGGTTGAGCAGTTTTTAGTGGGGAATCTAAAAAAAAAAGACTCTCTGAAGAGCGTTTAGAAGTTGAGACTAAAAGTTGGGTACTTCAAATCATTGACAAACCACAGGCATATCACCCAGAAGTCAGACAACTCCCAAAATAAGATGAGTGTACTTGGAGGATAGGCTGACCCACCGTCTGTCCAATAGCATACTCTTGGGCCCTCATGGCCAGTTTGTGTTCCTGCACTGAGACATGCACAAAATGTTAACAAGAAACCAAGCACTCCAAAACAAATATCGCCTGACATTTGGAATAATTCTCCCAACTCACTGTAAGATGAGACTCAGGGGAGAGACATGAATGAGCATGTGCATAAGGGCATGATATGACCACATCAGGAGGTGAGTTGCTATGGAGACAAAGTAGGAGGGAAATTACCTCTGCACAGATCCAAAGGTCAGTCCTATCCCTGACTCTACTCTAGCATGCCATGCACTTCAAAGTGTTTCGCTATACCCTGACACCATGTGACTCAAAGTCACAGAAGTGGGCTCGGGATTTGAGCATTCATCATTGGGATGAGTCAAAGGAACAAACAGCAACAGCAATGTCTGCTCAAAGAATGTTTCTCTATCAGCCCTCCGGCATTATGACTTTATACCTGCTCTAATCGCTGTAAAGAGACTGACGTGGGCAGCTAATTCCCAGTAAATAGCGATACTGTACAATCATGTTGCTATTGCAAAAACATGTCTGTTTAAAAATATGAAAATAAATAAAACAATAACATTTAGTGAAGTTTATGTTTAAAGTCAAAATTAAATAACATTCACAGCCCAATTTACTTCCATAATGTGACATATTTCTGACTAAAACAGGAAATTTAACAAGAAAAATGCTTTGCTGTCAATCAACATTCACTTAATCTAATACTAATAAGTAAAATAACACTGTTAAATGTAATATTTAGCAAATCTCAAAATGAATATCCACTTTTCATACTTTACATCATTATGTTGTGATGACTAAATGTATCTGGAGGATTTAAAATGATTGCAGGGCTCAACAATTTAGGACAGTTGGCCCAGGGCCAGACTGCATCTTCAACATTTGTGCGCGTTTTTAAGCCATGCCGATTTATCTGCGTCTCTCAGTTTGGTACTCGCGTGGTGTGTGATAAGTTTTGTGTGTGCAGCAGCACACATCTAAAGTGCGCAGCCAGAACGCCGCGTCTCACAGTGCACGAATATTCTTTCACGGCTTCCTGAGCTTGAACGGATAGCCTATATTAACAAAAAATTGTCAAAATGCCCGTCTTGTCGAGTATCATCGTAAACATTGTCAGTTATGTTTTAAGTGAACTTAAACCTGTGAGAGATCAAATGGATGTGTAACAGTATATTAGATCTGTGCAGCTCATAAAAAGACCGCAGCCTGCTGCTGTTTGTTTTTATATGTTAATCAAATAAGAAACAGAAAAAAAGATAGCTCACTCCTCGACTGAATAACTGTAATAAGGATTAATCTATATTTATACAGTGAAACTATGCCGTTATATTTTATATTTGATTACTATCTCTGTATCTGAAAATCTAGTTTAGACCTACATGAAAAACCTGAAAATAACTGTTTATTTCATTTGTAAATGTTTGTTCTGTTGTGTTTATTTGTGCTATTGCTTGTAATTTTTTTTTACTTACTGTCTTTGAAGCTACACAGTGTAATTTTTTAAGTTGATTCTTAGGAAAAAACACTTTGTTCTTTCAAAAGTTATGTGCTCATTCATGTGTAATTACTTCCACCAACTAATCAAGTATTCTCGTAAGAGTAGAATCTGCCATTCAGAATACATCAGCTCGAATTGCGTCAGCCATGCTGTGCCTCTATCTTGAAAATACATTGGCCAAAGAGTAGGGCTGGGTACCGAGTTCGGTACTTTTTAGGTACCGACCGAATTGCCTCGATACTACTGAGTATCGAAACATGTCTTGTTTTTCGGTACCAAGTTTCGGTACCTAAGTGGTTAATCTCGTCAACGTCAGTGAAACAATAAACATGCAGCATGATTGGCTGTGGCGGAAAAACACTAGTTTACGCGGCTGCCCAGAGACGTGGCTCGTCGCCCGTGAGGCTGTAGTGTGTGTGTGTGTGTGTGTGTGTGTGTGTGTGTGTGTGTGTGTGTGTGTGTGTGTGTGTGTGTGTGTGTGTGTGTGTGTGTGTGTGTGTGTGTGTGTGTGTGTGTAAGTGTGTAAGTGTGTGTGTAAGCGTCCAACCCAGATAGATTGAAAATATGTGGAAATGATCAAAAGTGTACCTATGTACCCGACTCGATGCCATAAGCACACGATGCAATATTTGACAAGATAATTGCTGCCAAGACCGGTAACACTGTAAATCTGATAAGGCACTTAAAAGCGCACAGAATACACTCGAGAGTAGAAAGTTTATCAGCCTTCGACTACAAGAATTGGAGCGCGTCACATATAAACCAAAACTCAGCGTATAGGATACTTGCCTCACAGACATGAGAAATAGTTCTATATATGTTCAAAATATGTCTACTTTTAAACGAAACAATTAGAAATAAATAGTTTGATTACCTAATCCATATAGGCGCGCGCGCGTTCACTACTGCAGGGATGACGAGTCAGCATCGCAAATTCGCAATAATCATCTTTGCAGCCAACACGTTTAGTAAACACTTGTTCATTAATAAACAATTAAAATATCTCCTTGCTATCGTTTCCCGACACATCCATAATCATTAGGCTACTTTTGCCAGTGCTTTGCGCAAGCTTCATGTGTGCTGAGCGCGAGGCATATATCCCGCACCCCAGTAGCCTATATTTAATTCAATTCACATTTATTTGTATAGCATTTTCACAATACATATCGTTTCAAAGGAGCTTTACAGAAAATGCATGTGTCTAAATTACAATTTAATGTGATCTGTTATCAGGGGTTACTGTGTGTAATCCATTTCAATTAGTTTTCATTCAGTTTCATTGTTAAACAATGCATTAAGTTAAGGCAGAAACAATGAGCTAATTGAAGTAAAGAATACATGTGTTGTTAAATGATTAGGAAACATAGAAAACTTTAGCATTGGTGCTTTTTTACAGACTCAAAATATGAGTGCAAAAAAAGTCAACAAACTGAAAAAATAAGTTTTTTTTTTAGGTAATGTTATATTGATAAAATTGGTATCGAAAAAAGTATCGTTCAGGAACCGGTATCGAAGTCAAGGTATCGGTATCGGTATCGAAATTTTGTTACGATACCCAGCCCTACCAAAGAGGGACATACCTGAAAATTCAAGCTTCGCTTTTCGCGCTTTTACAGTCAGTGACACCGTGACGAATGTGTGGGGGAGATAACTCGCGAAGGCCGGCAGATTTAAAAGCCTGTTGAAGATTTGAAAGCCTATTCTCGAGGACATGTAACAGAGTCGCCAAGGAAGCGAAAGAGAGAATTAAAACGGCAACGGGACAGGCAATGATGTAAGCAATGAAATGGTACCAAAATAAAAGAAAATGTAAAACTATTATTCGTTTTACATAGAGGTCATAACCTACATGTTAACTGACAAAATAACTAAATGCAATTTGAAATAGTTTTCTAAAGTAACTGTCACTTGAAGGAACACTCATGGACGAAGTCGAACTGGAAGCCATCTTAATCTTGGAATAATGCGACCACCGTAAGAGTTAAAACGCCCTCGGAATGAGAGGGGCTAGAAAGTAATATTCAGTTGGCAGTCATATACAATTTCACCGCTAGATGGGAGAAAATCTAGTCACAGTGTAGTTTTCACAAAATTATATAAAAAACTGTATAAAGTCTAATTTTTTTTTTTTCAGTGTTCATTCAATTCACTGCTCATGTTCAGCTCTTGAATTTGTCTGCTTGAATTCTTGTGATTTTGTGAACCTGCTCCTTTGCAGCCACAAAAAGCTGAAGTGAGAGATACACAGACAGAAGCACACCCACACAGCTCTGCTCCGCTGAGGCCTGTCCCCTTATCACAGGTCTGTGGAGAGCTCTTCTTCTGTGGCAAACTGTGGTCTGCAGTTTGTGCCTGGAGAAACTGGTACTACGGTACATAAAATCTAGCCTCCCAGCCTCTTTTGACACCCATCAGTTTGCATACCGGCCAAATAGGTCCACGGAGGATGCTATCGCTATGACAACACATGCTGCGCTAAACCATTTGGAAAACCCCAACACCTACGTGAGGATGCTCTTTGTGGATTACAGCTCTGCATTCAACACCATCATCCCGGACATCCTCATCAACAAGCTGCTCCTCCTGGGCCTCTCCACCCCCATCTGCACTTGGATAAGTGATTTCCTCACCAACCGCTCACAAGTTGTTCAACTGGGCCCCCACCTCTCCTCCACCATTACACTCAGCACAGGGGCACCGCAAGTGTGTGTTCTCAGCCCTCTGCTATACTCCCTGTATACCAGCGACTGTTCCCCGGCTCATCCAACTAACACCATCATCAAATTCGCAGATGACACCACAGTAGTCGGTCATATAGTAGAGGGTGATTAGACACACTATAGGGCTGAGATTGAGAGGCTGACAGCATGGTGCCATAACAACTACCCTGAGCTCAACACATTAAAGACCAAAGAGCTGATCCAGGACTTTTGGAGGAAGGGGCAGATGGACCCACCGCCATTCCTCATAGGAGGGTTTAGTGTCGAGAGGGTCCTCCACACTAGGGATGGGACGATTACCGGTTTCACTATAAACCACGATAAATTGAAAGTAACTGGCGGTTAGTAATATCGTTTAAAATTCAATTATCATTTAAAGCGTGTTTGATTATCGCGATTTTAATAACTCACTATAAATCCTTTCCAGCCAGCAACAGTCTGACGCAGGCGTGCAATGTTGGGGTTTTTCTTTTTATTCGAGAAGCAATGGCGGAAGGCGGTGACCGTGTCCGGGAGATTTGTCAGCCTTTTAAGAGGACCAAATCTGAGGTGTAGTCATATTTTGGCATTTACAAAAATCCTGAGGGAAACTTAATCGAGGATGGTCACATGTCTGCAGAACATGCACAAACAAAGTCGCTGTGATAGGGGTAAACACTTCAAATCTGCCGAGCCGTCCTGTGCTCATTGTACTCTTTATTACACTGATTTTTTTTACCACATAATTACGGGGACATATTGAATAGAGATTAATGTCTCTATTCTTACCTGTTAAATCCATTTTGTACAGCGTACAAAACTCGTCCAGACAAGATGATCACAACAATATTATCAAATTCTGTAAACAATAAATCAACTCGGATTTCATTTTCAATACAATCAAAACCGGAGACGCAAGACGGCAAGTTGTATTTGAATGAAATGAGAGCGCGCGTCCGTTGTGTGATATACATGGATGTGCGCTGAGTTATAATGCGTGGTTATTGACGACGGTCGTTATAAGGAAGGAAATGCCACAGAATCTTGCTTTAAAAAGTGCACGTAGGCTATCATTCAAAATTAATGTATAATTATGATGAAAGGTTTTGATCTTTCATCAGAGTTACTACTTCACTGCTGATTCCTGGTGGTTTAGAGGAGAATTACCACGGAAATACTATAACGGAGACTTGCGCTCGTGCGTACGCGTCGAGTATAAACAAGGCTTAAGGGAGGCGCTGCTGGTGGCCTTTTATTGCTCTGCCATAGAGAGCATACTGACGTACTGCATCACAGTGTGGTATGCAAGCTTCACTCTGGCACAGAAAAAATCCCTGCAGAGGGCCACCAAAAAAAATCATTGGCTGCTCTCTGCCCACACTTGACAGTATTGCCTCATCCCATTACCTCAGCAGAGCAAAGAACTTAATCAAGGACTCCTCTCACCCAGGCCACGAATACTTTCAGTTACTCCCCTCAGGATAGGTGTTACAGGTCTGTCAGAACCCGCACATCCAGATTCAGCTTTTTCCCCACAGCTATCACAACTCTAAAGACTCACTTACAGAAATATGACCTTATCATGATGAAGGATTATTTTGCTTGTATTGCACTGCATTTGCGCTTTGCAATGTGCCACTTCTTTAAAGACTGTCCTCTAGGCATGAAGAAATTAGATTTAAAACTAAAACTTATATACCTAAATATATTTCAGCTGAAATTAGAAGAAAGTGTCTACAAATTAATCTTTGAGGAATATTTGAATGATTTACATTGCAAATAAAACAATACAAATGAGAGAGGGGGAAAAAAACAATGCATTATCTCCCATTTCCATAAACCAGCCAGGAAATGTTTTAATAATCAAAATATTTTAATGTAATGCTACAATTCTCAACATTTTGAAATAGCAATAATACATTTTACCCCACAGCTAACATTTTGGGCAAAATGCAACATTTAATAATTCATGACTAAAATATTTAGCCAAATAATTTACATTTAAAAATTATAACAAATCAACATTTTTTCACCATCATGTAAAGTCTATTTTTATATTTTGCTTTGAACATAACATTTATGATTACCTGCCATTCTGGGAAATTGACTTTACAATACAAAAAAAAAAAAATCTAGCTAAAAAGGAAGCAGTATGGTCATGTGTAAAAAACAAATGACATAGGCCTACAGTTTGGTTTGCTAGATTAAGGAAGTGACGCATCTTACCCACTAACACATCTTACCCCACTCCCCACTACTTGGACAGTTTGCTCAAACAGACTAGTGCACTAATGTAACAGAAGACACAAAGCAATGATAACAGTTTAATGTCTGCGAGAGTTTTAATGTACTTGATTGAACTGAACTACACTGCAGTGCCGTCATTAGACAAAGCTTGGCTGCAGAAAATGAGAGAACATAAAAACGATTTATTTGAAGCCATTTGTAGAGAGCGCCCTGCAAAACCCTGATGATATCACTGCACAGCCTTTCTCTCTCTTTTTGAGACAGAGGGCGACTGCATGGGAGAGAAAATCAATCAGGAGCGCAGTGTGAGTAAACACTTCAGGGAGGCACAGCCACAGATGCAAGCGCTATGGACAAGTCACGTCTGCCAGCCCCAAACCAGCTAGACAAACACACGCAATGAAATGAGTTGTGAAACGAGAGAATGCATCTCCTCTCAAGAAAGGCACAAGCTGTCGTCACTCCTGCTCAAAGCAAAAACAGCGAGAGAGACAGTGTGGGTAAATTCATGAGACATCGCAGTACTAGGGCTCCAATTATTGACAATTGTAGATTATTTCTCTTGACACTTGCAATTATTAACATCAGTTAATATAAATAGTTATTTAGAGTAGGGCAACTGCTTTATTTAGACTGCATCCATAAAGAAGCTGTAAAGCACATTTCTGAATTACTTTAATGCTATTTTATACATCAGTAAGAAGAGGATCGAGTGTCTAAAGGGTCAACTTCACACTCTTAGCAGTTAGCACCATGAAAAACAAACTGTTATTCAATTATTATTATTTTTTTACAAATCATACATGGGAAGCGAGCAACACAACAACACTAGAACACTCATCCCTTTATAATGAATGAAGGCTTCATTGTAAGTTCACATTTTTACATAAGAGACCCTGCAGTTCAGCATGAGCTCATCGACTGTCCACGCGCACAGTTCTGGACTCTGTACAGAATGACTCTCTTATTTACATTGAGGTGTTTATAACCCAAGTGAATACTGACTCACACTCTCTGCATAAGCAAGGGGAGCAACATATCAAAATTGAAAATAACCAACTGGGCTTTTCAAAGCTGCTTTTTGAGTGTCAAGGGATGTTTTTCAGCTTCAATTTTCAAGTGTCACCGCAAATAGAAGCATGAAGCATTAACATGTAGACCATCTCAATAAGACAATCAAAACACCTCTGATTTGTTAATGGGTTCTTGCACATGATAATAACATTAGCATCATCGGTTATGAAAGATTACTGATAATATACAGAATTGCAGATAGTATTTTAATTAATAAAGATAATAACTAAAACTAAAATGGATTTTAATTTTGAAATCTGCTAAAGATCATATTTAACAATGTTATTAAATTGTTTGTGTTTTTGAAAATTAACTTTAAGTGAGCGTTATGGCAAAGGTAAAATGGTTTAAATTAATGAAAAAATTAAATATCCAATATCCAAAATATTTGCTGGAAACTGATATGATACCGATTTATTGTTCACTGTGGTCAGCATGAGTTGTTAATTGTGAATTAAATTGTTAAATGAATTAATTATGGATTAAAAAAGCCTTTGTCATAATTGCAGAAGATTTAAACAGGATGCTGTAATGGACACGTCGGAATTAGTTCACTTTTAAAATTAATTTTGTAGCAAAGCAGCAATCACACAACAAAATTTTCAAATTCCATTATTACATGGTATCATGTATCATTATTTAAGTCTTCGGTGGTCTTCACATCGGCTACCTACATCCTTCTTTCCAAGTCACAGCATTGTTGTTATGCATCATGCTATATGTAGCTGTAAATTAGTTGCAAAATGCCTGGTTCTTAGGCTCTGGAGACCAGCTACATAAACATGAACACCATTAGGGTTGGTTTCCCATCGACTGAGAAGTGATACAAGCTCAACATGATGCAGAATGAGGTCTGTTGAGACATTTAGAACAGCAGTAGCTGAGCCTAAGCAAGCAAGCTGTTCTATCCCCTAAAGCAAACCTAAACATCATTTAGCAAATAATCTGACTACGGTGGCAGTTTGCAAGTAAACAGAGTTGGCGGATAGGAATATAAAAATATTTGCCATATCCTAAAAAAATATATAATAATGAATATTATTTATAATTGTTTACAAATAAAATAAAATAAAAATGAGAAATCAAAAAAAACATTGCTTGTTGCTGAAATCATGCTGTGATTAGTCTGTTATCTTAGCGATTAACACTGGCTACTTGCTGATTTAGACAAGATGCCATTCATGCTGTCAAGCATTAAGTTAAATATTAACAAACATTTTTTTTATGGTTTTAGTTTTAGTTAACTATAATAACCCTGTTGTGGCCAAAAAGGTTTGCTACAATGAAGGTTACGGCTAATCATGACAGAAATTCTGTAACACTGATAGGAAAATACTTTTCCAAATACTGCAGATGTAACATACTGGAACTGACCTGTCCGCTAGTGGAATTGTTTTGCAAGGACTGCATTAGCAGGCCCAACTCAGTGCTGTTCCTTTAGACAAGTCTGGCTCTGATACCTTTTGGCTAAGGATGACCCATTTCCATAAAACACTATCTGTACTCAGAAGGCCAGAAGCACTGTCAAACGAACACACTAACAGCAGGGCATCCAGCACACGCACTTGAGGTTTTTCCTCCAATACGCACGTCAGAAGACATTTCATAGACATAAAGCACAGAATGAGGTCACCAGTCATCTCACTGTCTAACCTTTCACTGCTGCAACATGTGCTCAATCTCATCTTCGTCTCAAGCTTAGCCAACTCTTTAGGGGGGCTTTAGCCCCCCCAAAAATCTGTGAAACTTTAAAGTAATTATTATAAATTATCCTTCCTTATAGTCAGTGGGTTATGAGCCAAATACAGTGATATAACGGTTTTGTGTTCAGAAACTGCCACAAACTGTTAATAATATACATCTACAGACAAAAAAAATGCTTTTTTGATATGGGTCAGTAAGTTATTTTCTGAAACTTTCATTTGAATGATTTCTGATAGGATTATGACACTATTCAAAAATATTCAAACAGAAAACTGTTAAATGGGAATAATATTTCACAGAATAACTGTTTATTACTGTTTTTTCACTATGTTTTTGATAGAACAGATGCAGCCTTTAAAAACAAAATGTCCGACCCCAAACTTTTGAACAGTAGTGTTAGTGTATATCCAATAAGTGTGATAGCAATACATTAAAATAACAATAATATTATCTACCAAAAAGCAATATGGTATCAATCCATTGTGCTTCTAGATTATTCTTTAAAAAGAAGAGCAAGTCAAGAAAGATTCATACCGCATCATTTCACACTTTTTCACATCAGCTCAGCGAGAAGCTGAGCCCCTAAAAGAGTGAAATCCAAGAATCAGCCCCGTCTCAATGTTACATCCCCTCTTTCCCTCCACTCACATTCACACAACACAGCTCTCTCTTCAACTGTGTAACCCAACCTCATTCCAGTTTCGGTTCTCTTCAGCACACGCGTCTGTAACTCAAGTCGACCAACATCCCAGTTTCTATAGTTCTGTTCAGCGCACGTCTCTTTATCTCGATGTAATCTCCCGGTTTCCTTTGTGCCCCTGTTATCCGATCTAAAGCCAGTCACTTTACATCCTGAGCCATTATACCATCCGCCACTTAATATAGTTTAATGTCTCTGACTTCATTAAGGGACGGAAGCAAGTGGACAACTAACTCATTACTCCAGTCTAATTCCGAAAGTTCTGTCGGCTGCTCAATTGAACCATTTCCAGATACATATTTTTCTACTGGAGGAAGTTAAAACAAGTTTTACTACCACAATACTTGCCTATAAAACTCTGGCCATCATAAAACATCAATTTAGATCACAGTCTCTCAACTGGCACAGATCAGAAAATTATGATATTGCATTTAGGTCCTTGTGCTTGAAGGCAAAATGATTCATTGCTAAATATGACAGGCGAAGAGAAAGAAAAAGATAGACAGAAAAAACAGAGAAGGAGGTAAAGAGAGGGAGAGAATGATAGCAAGGGAGTTGTGAAGAGCAAAGATGAAAGAAAATCAAAGTAGAATCCCAATGCGTGGATAAGGGGATCTCCTGTGATTAATCATCCTCCAGCCCACTATGAGAAGAAATAATCTTGTTAATGTCAACAAAGCCGAATATACGCTCCAAATGCAGTTTCAAGATGTGGGATTTCAAGATGGCAGCCTAAAGATGATGTCACGCTATCTGATACGGCCTAACGATAAAAAACATGCGACGTCGACCGATGGGCCACAGATCAAATCAGCCGTAATGAGCTTTAATTTCATTTCAGACCAGCGTGGAACACAGGCTCAAAAGTCTGTCAACATCTCCTACAGATATTGCCCCCAATTGAATGAGAATTCATAGAGAACATCATAATGGTGAATTTGCTAGCCGGTGGACCATGAGCTGGAGATCTGCATCTCCACAGTAAAAAGACTCTGGAGCAAATAATTACAGCCCAGCTGCCTCTAGACAAAACGTAAGTTCACCCAAAAATAAAAATTCAGACATTTTTATTCACCCTCACTTTGTGCCAAACCTGTATGACTTTTTTCACAAGAACATCAAAAGAAAATATATCATGTTTTCTGTTTTATATTAGACAGACACAGAACATCCTACTTACTAATACTATTCAAAACGTGCCTTTTTGGTGCTATTTCCACATATAAGCTCTTTTGCTTTACTTTTTCAAAAGTAACCTTTTTAGGGATGCTCATTTCGGTTATTTTTCCCGACCGACAACCGCCGCTCGTAAATCGATTATTAACCGTTAACTGATAAGATTATAACGTTAATATTGAATTGGCATTAAATAAAAATAAAATGCGTATCTGTGACCCGTTAAAAATAAAAACAATTGTATTTATTTATCAAAGGGTTTATTTTAATGTGCAAAGTGCAATCAGCAGCATAAAGAACAGATCAACCACAGAACCTGGATTCAGATCAAATTTTGTGACAACAGAGGAAAAACAGAATAAAATAATACAAAAAAAAACCATGAAATATGCCTACACTTAATATATATATTTTTACACTTAGATAATTAACAAATTAACATGACAAAAAGAAAACAGTGAATCCGTTTGAACGAAACGGATTAAAAGCCGGCATTTTTTTCCGTTAGACTAAGAGTTTTCGTTAAATAAAAATAGCAGCCCTACCTCAATCCACACCGTGTCTAATTTTTATTTAAAAAAAGCAACATGTCAACGTGATTTGGGGTTAGTCTGGAGCGCAGCCTGTTGACGGTTAGACCCGCGGCAGAAAACACCCTCTCCGATGGCACAGATGTCCCGGGAATACACAGGTAACGTCTCGCTAGAGTGGCCAGCTTCGGGAAGCGCCTTTCATTTGCTTTCCACCAGTCAAGAGGATTAATATCCAGAGATGGAGGATTGTCTCTCATGTAGATGAAATGGTCCCACACCGTGCTTCTTTTCGATCGCTTCATTTTGCTTGCTCGGTAAAAAAATGTCTGCAGGCACGTGTGTGGTTGCGCGTGTCAATGCGCCCCGTGAGTTAATACATAGTTTTAACTATATAGTAAAACCTACATAGTTTTGTTTTTTAAACCATGCAGCAAAAAAAAAAAAAAAAAAAAAAAGCTTAAAAAAACGTTTTAAACCGTTTAACTGATAGTATTAATCGGTCAAAATTTTTACTATCGGTTAACGGTTAAACGGTCAAAATGAGCATCCCTAAACCTTTTGGTGTTGGAGGAATATTATGCTGATCTCATCTGTCTACTGCTCCACCGCTCACAGGACAGTTCCCCTTTCTGTTTGGAAGTCTTTCTATATTCCCTGATGTTTCAGTTCCTCACCTAAAACTCAAGTGAAACATTTCCAGTTACTAAATGTGCACATCCAGGGTTATTACAGTTAACTAAAACTAAACCAAAAAAACATGTGTGTTTTTGTTATGCGTTGACTGAAATAAAATACAGTGGATAGCATAAGTGAACACACCTTATATAGTGCATAAACAGATGTATCAATATGTATGTAAGAATGGACTAATTTATGAATTTCAATCAGGTTTTAGAAGATCTTATTCGACTGATACTTCTTTACTTTATTTAACAGATTTTATAAGAAAACAGATTGATGAAGGTAAAATGTGTGTAATGGTACTAATGGATCTTCAAAAAGCTTTCGACACAGTGAACCATACAATATTGCTGGATAAACTAAGTGTCATGGGTTTTTCTAGTATGCTCATAGCCTGGTTGAACTCTTTTTTAACTGGGAGAACTCAAAGGGTAGTAATTGATGGGGTACTCTCTGAAGAGACAAATATTGATAATGGAGTTCCTCAGGGAAGTGTCCTAGGTCCCCTTTTATTTCTCTTATACATAAATGACATGCAAGCTGTTTGTGATTGTAATATGTTTTTATATGCTGATGACTCTGCTCTACTGGTTTCTGATAAGGATGTTTCTAAAATTCAAGTAAGATTAGGTGAGGAGCTTTGCAGGGTAAGAGATTGGCTCTCTGATAACAAAACTCAGGAAAAACTGAGTCCATATTATTTGGGACGAGAAGTAAACTGAATAAAACTCCTAACTTGATTATCAAGGTAGGGGATTATATAATATCAAATAGAACTACTGTTAATTATCTTGGATGTGTTTTGGACAATGAATTAAGGGGTACAGGCATGGCTATGAAATGCTAGGACAAAATTTCTTGCTAGATATGTTGGTTTTTTCGATAAGCAAAATTTAAAAATACTTGCATCATGTTTTAGTGTTATGTCATCTAAAGTATGCATGTATTTCTTGGATGTCCGATTTGTCTCGTTTTTGGCTGGTTAAGTTACAGAAATATCAAAATAAATTGATATGGTTGGTATTAGGTTTTAATAGTTTTACACATGTTGATGCCTCCCATTTTAGACATCTTGAGTGGTTACCTATAGAAAGTAGAGTTGTGCACTTTAAATTAAAGATGGTACACAAGATAATTAATAAAAGAGCTCCTTCGTATCTTAATATGTGTATCTCTAGGGTAAGTGAGACACACTGTTATAATACTAGGCAGAGTTTAATGGACATTACATTATGTCGCTTTAGAACAATGTATGGTCGAAGGTCTTTTGAATACTCAGGGGCCCAGGAATGGAATAAGCTGCCTCTAGATATACAGAGTTTGTCAAATACGGTTGGTTTTAGCACGAAAGTCAGAAGTTGGTTATTGGATAAGTTGTATTAGTGACTTATTTGTATTAATGTTTGTTGGATGTCTAAGTATGATGTATAGTTTAGTAATGTGTATTTTTATTGTAGTGTTGTAAATATACCAGTATGCAGTGCCATGGTAATCTGTCTCTAGGAGTGAAGTTGTGCTTTACATCAAGGACCACAATGGAAATACGTTTTTTTTTTACTTTATTGTGTTATCCTTGACAAATGAGTGTATTTTTCACAACTAATTGGTCTAATATATCAAATCAAATCAAACCCGTGCTAAAGTTGACTAAAAAGAGGAATAAAAAATCATCTTTTGGAAATTGATCTTACTGCCTTAATTTAAAAAATGAGGAAAAATCCAACTTTAAAGACACCAATTTTCTTTGTGAATGAATAATGTATCGTAAATAAATATATGTTCTTCCTTAAAATACAGGTTTCATAGGTCAGGACACCCCTATGTTAAATTCCCATAGCATAGAGTCAGGCAGATTTTTATTTTTAAAGGCCAGTTATTTCATGGATCCAGGATACTATGCATCCTGATAAAGTTCCCTTGGCCTTTGGAATTAAAAGAGTCCCACATCATAGGGCTGGGTATCGTAACAAAATTTTCGATACCGATACCGATACCTTGACTTCGATACCGGTTCCTGAACGATACTTTTTTCGATACCAATTTTATCAATATAACATTACCTAAAAAAAAAAACTTTTATTTTTTCAGTTTGTTGACTTTTTTACACTCATATTTTGAGTCTGTAAAAAAGCACCAATGCTAAAGTATTCTATGTTTCCTAATCATTTAACAACACATGTATTCTTTACTTCAATTAGCCCATTGTTTCTGCCTTAACTTAATGCATTGTTTAACAATGAAACTGAATGAAAATTAATTGAAATTCATTACACACAGTCACCCCTGATAACAGATCACTCTAAATTGTAATTTAGACACATGCATTTTCTGTAAAGCTCCTTTGAACCGATATGTATTGTGAAAAAAATGCTATACAAATAAATGTGAATTGAATTAAATATAGGCTACTGGGGTGCGGGATATATGCCTCACGCTCAGCACACATGAAGCTTGCGCAAAGAACTGGCAAAAGTAGCCTAATGATTATGGATGTGTCGGGAAACGATAGCAAGGAGATATTTTAATTGTTTATTAATGAACAAGTGTTTACTAAACGTGTTGGCTGCAAAGATGATTATTGCGAATTTGCGATGCTGACTCGTCATCCCTGCAGTAGTGAACGCGCGCAGGCCTATATGGATTAGGTAATCAAACTATTTATTTCTAATTGTTTCGTTTAAAAGTAGACATATTTTGAACATATATAGAACTATTTCTCATGTCTGTGAGGCAAGTATCCTATACGCTTAGTTTTGGTTTATATGTGACGCGCTCCAGTTCTTGTAGTCGAAGGCTGATAAACTTTCTACTCCCGAGTGTATTCTGTGCGCTTTTAAGTGCCTTATCAGATTTACCGTGTTACCGGTCTTGGCAGCAATTATCTTGTAGAAAATATTGCATCATGTGCTTATGGCATCGAGTCGGGTACATAGGTACACTTTTGATCATTTCCACATATTTTCTATCTATCTGGGTTGGGCTTACACACACACACACACACACACACACACACACAGACTACAGCCTCACGTGCGACGAGCCACGTCTCTGGGCAGCCGCATAAACTAGTGTTTTTCCGCCACAGCCAATCATGCTGCATGTTTATTGTTTCACTGACGTTGACGAGATTGACCACTTAGGTACCGAAACTTGGTACCGAAAAACAAGACATGTTTCGATACTCGGTAGTATCGAGGCAATTCGGTCGGTACCTAAAAAGTACCGAACTCGGTACCCAGCCCTACCACATCATCACATTCCCTTCACCATACCTAGAGATTGTCATGGTGTTATTTCAGTTAGGCTAATAGCTGGTTTGATTTGCATTGAGAAATCATCCTTTGGAAAGTGCCCCATAGGTGTGTTCACTTATGCTAGGCACTGTATATATAAAAGATTTTATTTCAGCTAGTTGCTAACATTTCTTATTTTTATAACTTTAGAGTGATGTACTAAAATAACTAAAACTGATATTAAAAAAAATAAACTATATATGTAAAAGAAACTAATAAAAACGACAAAAAAGAAAAAAATGACAAAAAAATTTATAAATTAAGATGAAAATGGAAAATATAAAATAAAAACTAATTCAAAATATTAAAACTATAATGGTAATGATACTAAAATAACATCAGTCAGTGTCAAATAACCCCAAGAGTAAAAAAAAAATCGATTTAAAATAACTTTACTCTTCGGTAAACTATTTATAGGTGATTTCATTTTTAAAAAATGTAAATACTGAGGTTCTGTGCAGCTAAAAATTGCTGTTTCAGTATTTGGACCAGTTGCATAGCAGGACATAGCAACATTGGCTCAACCAATGGTGTGAGTTTGGGGGAGGAGCCATTTGTTTTTTGTTTTAGGTCACACTACAGAAATCAGAAACTATGCCAATAATAACTCAAACATATATATATACACAAACAACAACATTCTCTTTAACATACAATAGTTCTTAAGATTCACTTTAAAAGCATATATTTTTGTCCACCCCAAATGCACATGGAAGAAGTGTACAGAAAACTATGAAAGCAATGCAATTCTGTATAGCGGCACAAAAATTTGACTTGAGCTGAGTGAGTTTCCGCTATGCATTCAGGGATGTCAATGTATGGATTAAAGGTTGGGCTGCACGATTAATCGCAATGAAACCGCACGCGATTTGGCAAAGGCTGCGATTATTTTATGTACAGCTTGTCAGTGCAGTGCGGCTGATGGTAGTAAATGCTGCTCCTTCTGAACACCAGAGGGCGCTCTCAAGAAGACAATCCAAATATGCCCCGCCGCAGAAGAACAATAATGCACAACATTCCAGGAAATCCCTACTATGGGCATCATATTATCACTGAATACACAGAAGATTGAAACGCTTTGATTGATTAAACATGACTTATAAACACACGACTGCCTTATTCGGTGTAAGAAGCTACAATAATCTCACAGAGGGATGCTCAACTGTCATTATGAAGTGAGTTTGGAGTAAAAGCGTTTCATTAAATGTTGTCTTTTGTTTATAAATGCGTCTCATGTTTGGAAAGATATTTGACAAGTGTTGCTTTTTCAAATGCATGTTATAAAAGGGACTCAAACTCACAAAGCAGCATTTAAAGAGCCGTACATCAATGACAAGCTGCACATACAAAATAATCGCAGCCTTTGCAATTTCATAATCGCGATAAGCCAAATCGGTTTATGTGCGATTTCATGTAAATTGCGATTAATCGTGCAGCCCTAATTACAGGTGTCTGCGTTCAATAATGATCATAATCAGCAAACCAAATTTAAATTAGACAGAAATTCAGATAGTTAAATTTAAACTATCTACACCATTAAATTATACTATTTATAATAACTTAAGGGGCGGTCACACTACACATACACTCCAATAATTCAGAGCATGAAGTCATACCATGATCGCTGCATGACCGATGCTCAAAGTCAAGTGTGACCACGGCTTTAGACCTGTAATCTTAAAGAGATAAGGCTGGGCAGTCTTTAAACTCAACAAATAGCTTAAGGTTAGACATGAGATGAGTAAACGGAGGTGGTGCCTACTAACTGAGAGGGAGTAGCTGGAAAGTAGGGCTGCATGATATTGAAGAAAAATGCGATATGCGATTACTCATTAAATAATGCGATATTCGATATGCGATATGATATTGCTTAAAGTGTGTAAAATAAACTTAAATTATCTTTAAAATATATTTATAATTATATAACCAACATACGTGTTGGTTCACATTCTTTTAATGAAAAGAAAACATCCCTACAGCTTCTGAAAGTGAACAGCAGTGTTATTTTAACATCACTGTATACCACGGGGTTTAGGGTTTCAGGAAAGCCTACATTAGGTTTATTTAACAGAAACTGAATAATCAAATGTAAAAATATAGCACTGCTTAGTTTTCACTGTATGAATGAAATATATATACTGGTTATAAGCTATAAAAGTTATCTAGCCAAGAGCAGCCAATGATTTTCTCTTTGTCTTTTGTTCATGACCCCAGTTATTGCAAGCCGTTGAAATATGCATACAACGATCTGCGATATTTCAATATATTGTGCATCCCTACTGGAAAGGTTACAAAACATTATTTGTTTCGCGCTCATTTCTATTTGAGATGAATGTATTAAAATATGACCTTAAAGGTCCCGCCTCGTCTAGTATCTCCATCTGCCATCAACAGGCCCTCTGGAGATCCCCATTAACCCAAATGTCAATATCAGAGTGCTTCACAAGTGCTAAAGGAGGGTCTTAATCTAATGCATTACCGATGACCCTGGACAGCAGTCCTAGATTTTCCCTCAGAAGTTTTCACTCTACAAAGCTCTCATGTCAGACGTTGCCCCAATGATGGTCAACAGCACTCTAACTGTTATTCAATGCGTCATGCGACTTATAATTCAGTTCCACCCTCTCTTCGACATAGCATGTCCAGGAAAGCGAGTCGGCTGCTGGGTTACCGAGGAACAATGGCATTCCTGTGCTCTGTGATGCCAGGTGCCGGCAGGAACACAATCCCTTCCATCTGTCCGTCTGTTCTGGCAAGCGCTCGGCCAGGCCCGGGCAGCAGCTAGGGAGAGTCACAAAATGGGACTATTGTTCCAAAGCCTCTTGGAGGAACACACTAAATACAACCCCCCCTCCCCACTTCCCCAACACAAACATCGACGAACGCACATCAAGAATGAAGCTAAGACAAACGCACAGTAGAGTGTCGGACGCAGAGCCGCTGCCACTGTCAGCCCAGCAACATGCGCCTCACATGCATCTGCAGTTCTGCTGAAGTCTTGCTGAGGGCGAAACAGCACGCTGCGGCTGCACTGCGGTCCCATGGAGTATGATTCATTTCCTATAAATGTAGGACCCGACAGCCTCTCCAAGATAACTCCGCAACTCCGCAATGAGCTACTTTCAAATCTGCCTGACCTTATCTTTTGCCAAGAACATTATATTTTAATGAATTTCTGGATTTTCAATTCGAAGCCATGATGAAACGGAAAGTAGCAACAGATCTTTTCATCCATATTGTGATATAGCCTAAATCTGAGTATGATGGACTATTAAAAAAAATGTAGGTTGGGAACTTGGTTCTATTCAAGGTTGTTGATTGGATTTAAAGATGTGGCTGTTTTGGGTGATTGTGAAGGGGCGGGGTTTAAGCAGACTAAATGATTGGAGAAGTCCGGTATACATCACCAGAGTCATTTTCACGGAAAGATTGAGATACAACATTTTAATTAAACATTACAACATCAAGAAACTGTCAAATAAATAAAAATACATGGATGAATCGTTCATAATAAGATCTAGAACTAATTAATGATTAATTAATCATTGGTTAAATCTACTAATTTGTCAATGGGAAAAAAAAACTTCCGAATCAAAACCAATTTGCAATTTAGCATTTTTCAACAGAATTCATTTTGCACTTCCTTTTAAAAAAGGCCACCATTATTATAATAATTGATATTTTTCCATTAAGATGATCTCTATCCAATGACTATTTCCAATGCATGACATTCTTAGAATGCCACTGTTATTATTATAACCATTTGAAATTTACATCTCATGTTCCTTTTCTTTTTCATTTCATTCTACTATTATTTTTGTGCAATTCCATAGTATTTGAGTAATATTATTGTAAGTTGAGGTTTTGGACATGTCAAAATAGCAAACAAAAAAAATTAACAAATAAAATAAAAAAAGTGTTATTGAATTAAAACTGCATAGACTAGAGATGCATCACAATCTCAAAGCGATACTTTGCATCTATCATTTTAGGTTTAACGTATTCTCCAAGCACAGCAACCATTCGATGCCCTCAGGCAATGCTTTACCCCCTCACACATTGGGACTATCAATTCCTCCCAACTAAAACACATGTAGCCAGGGTCTGTCCGAAATCCACATAGCCGGTGCCCTGTTTAGAGGCGAGAAGGCGAGTGAAAGTAGCATCAGATAAATAATGGATAGGTCGTTCTTTCTCCTCTGTGAAAAAACATGACAGATCAGTTCCTGCACCCTCTGCTTGTACAGCTTCATTTCTGACTCCAGGGGCCCGCCATCTCCACACTCTCATCTTCTAATGGTCCTACCAGTGATTACTGAGACATAAGTGCACCGTCTGTCTTGATGATCAATCATCCGCTCGATCTATATAGAAGGCCCCACCACAAAGCTCCCCAAATGTAATTAAATTTAAAAGAGTGGACGCTGCCCGATCTGCCAGCAGTTTGAGGGGCGTCGTTGGCTGTAAGCATGACTGACAACTTATTTATAGTGCTTCAGCTGGACGCAACACAATACGTGATGATGACAACTTGGGGTGTTCGACAAAAGCATGCTCAATTTCCCCTGTCATGTCATCAATGGACTCCTGAGAGCCACTGAGCAATAAAACAGCTATTTTAACAGGAGAGTGCTATTCAATAATAAGCATTGCAGAATTATATAATTCAGAACAGACAAACAAGGCATCTGGGGGTCAATGCTTCCCACCACTAAATACGACAGAAGTAGAATAGGAGCAAATCACTAAGGATCAGCTCAATGATCACTTTTTAATGTCCGCCTACTTTTGACTTTTCCACTAAGGCAACCCTCAAAAGAGCAAATGTCTGCTGCATGCCAAGTCAATCTGAAGAGCAAAGTTATGGCAAGCCCTTTCAAGTAATCCAATAGAGACGGGTAGCCTTTTTTAATTTCAATCATTTTTTTAGCCATTCATTACATACTAGACACTACTAGTGGTAGTATTGTGACAAGTATCCTTTGAATAAATCACTAGTAGAAATTCATTAGATATCAGTAGTTATTCCTTTGCAACTAGTCACTGTACCAAAATGACAACTATACTCCAATGTTTCCGAAAACTGGAAAAAAATATCGCCACTGAATTCTACGTGAATATGTGATTCAGATATAAGCCATGAATTTCTGTCTAGTGGCAGCACCTATTTGAATTTAACTAGTAAATGTTTAGTATTAATTTATATATTTTCTAGGGACTATTTTAATGGTTATTAATACCTACTCCAATTCCTAATAACAATTGAATAGTACCTATTTATTAGCCTATTCCAATTGCTGTAACATTTTAACTAGTGGTCAGATTGTAATGTAGGCCTATCTATAAATAAGCCATTTTGATAAATAATTACATTCACACAACAACAAAAAAAATTGCCAACAGTGACAAAAGGAATGTTACTTAGTCGGTATAACAACTGAGATGGATACTAGACGTGTCTCATTTATGCATGAAAAATAGCCTAGTGAAACGGAAACCTATAGGTAACAAATTCACAATAAGGTTCATGAACAAACACTGAAAACTTTTAAAGCATTTAGCTTAGTTCATTTCAACATTTATAACATTAATACACGGGTTGTATCTTACGTTAACAAAGATTCATGTTACTTACATTAACAAAGATTGATAAACATTCTAAGAAATGTATTGCTCATTAATAGGTCATGCAGGTCAACGATAACTAGCCTACTAGGACATTATTGTAAAGTGTTTCCAAAATAGGCCCTGTACTATATTAGATTACTTATTAGTCAATTACAAAATAACTACCAGTAATATAATCATACATATGCTACTAGTTAGTTTTAATGGGGAAATTTTGTTAAAACGGCTTGCCATTCATGCCTTCACTGTTCCGATTTCTTACAATAAATTTTATAGACGCTAGAAAAGTCGCATTCCTGTATTGAAACATCTTTGCTTTTGTACAGTCCTCCTGTCACTGACACATGAAGAGACCAGAAAAATAGTCGGCTACAGAACAGGAGCCGACAAGTCTGCGGGTTAAATTTTAGATACACAAATTAAATGATTTACCTTTTCTCGTTTCTACAGCGCACGAGACGATAACAGAGACCGTTGAGATCTTTCGCTTCGTCCCAGTGCGGATCTGAGGCTCCACGCGCTGGGGGAAAAATGTGATCTTCAGATGGTAACGTTAGTAACGTTAGTACCTCAAAAATTAATCCCAAACATGGTCGAGCGGAGAGCTGGCCCGAAATACAGCGCTTTTCTCAAAATCCGCCGTCTCGTTCCGAGGGGGATGGTAACCCGTTCGTTTAGTGCGCGCAGGACGGCCTGTTCGCTAGTAATTATGGTGTAAATTGGCCGAGGATCGAGGACACTCCGTCCGCGGGATGAGCGCTGCGCTCCGGCTGAAAGCACTGAGTGAGCGCCGCTATTCGGTCTAACGGAGACAGAGCAGCTGAAGAGACCCGCCCACTCTGTCAACCCGGAAGAGAACTGTCAATGAAATGGCATTAATTACATCAGTTGCACTCCTATGCACTCAAGAATGAGAGCCATGGATGGACAGTGGAAATTTTAAATATTATTAACAACCTTCTAACATCAGTAACGTCCTTGTAAAGAAAAACAGCTGCAGAGATTCTTGTGTTTGAATGGGAGAGTTAGTTTTATTCTTTTGCTAAGCCACGTGACCACCCCTCTTGGATTCTGTTTTTACAACAAGTGGGTCTTGTTGTATCCAACCAATAAATCTTAACAGCTCATAAAATATCACCCAGTTTTGTTTTGCACTTTGGTGATTTAGTGGTTTGCACTAGTCTGTGACCTTTGGGGATATTGTTGGTTTTGCAGAGTTTATCAGATTAACGGCTCTCAACTAGTTTTGCCTAAATAATCAAATGGCTTTCAAACGTTTAAAATTTGTTAAAATGCATGATCCATGAAATGCACTGGCCAAACAAAATGCAAAATGACTAATATGACCTAGGCTGAACAGGAACATTAACACTTTTGTTTTGCATAATGTTCACGATGTTGTTTGTCATTTCACATTAGCAGCAACAACAGATGTGTGATAATATATCAATAAAACACTGGGCCAAATATTGTAGCGTTACGTACATATTATCAAGTTACAGGTAAATTTACATCAAAATACTGTAGAGTTTGATTGGATGCACAACCTTTGATTTCAGGTAAATATTTATTTTAACGTCATGACTGTACTTTACTGTGAAAAAGTCTTAGGCACGTTAGTATTTTCACACAACAAAAGTTTTTAAGTCAGTTTATTTGATCTTTTGCTCTAGTGTGTCATTAGGAAATATCGGTTTACATTTCCAAACATTGCTTTTACCATTAATAGAAATAATCCAGTGAGATTTTTGTAGCAGTTAATTGATCAATAAAAATCTATTTATGACTTTTTTTTTTTTAAAGTATCTTCACTTTACAGCATTTTTACACAAGTGCATAAAACTTTTCACAGTACTGTAGCTTTGCAGGTGGGTTTATTCAATAGTCTTGGAGACGTTTCCACAGTTCTTCTGGATTTAGTCTGTCACATTTTTTTTTTGCTTCTTCATGTAATCAGAGACAGACTCGATGATGGTGAGATCAGATCTCTGTGTGGAGCAGACCGGCTGTTGTCAGACTCCTTGTGCATACAAAAATCTCACTGACTGGATTATTACAATTAATGGAAAAAGGAATGTTTGGAAATGTAAAGTAATATTTCCTACTGACACACTACAACAAAAGATATAAATAACTGGCTTAAAATCATTTTATTGGGGTGAAAATACTAACGTGCCTAAGACATTTGCACAGTACTGTATGTTTATATGACTAGTGCCTTTTTCATTTGAATTTAGCATTGCTATTGCCTAGTTGTGTTCCACTAACACACCAGTTGAAATCAGTGGTGTGCAAAATAGGTGTGGACAATTTTCGGGTCAAAGAATGAGGGTGGGTCCACTGTTAGAAAAGTTTTAAAATAATAGCACTTTGGTCAATACAGTATGTTTACACTTTACAAAGTGATATTTACTTTATTTCATTGGTTATACAATTTTACATAATGTTAACCATCATCCTACCCCTACCACCATTTTTCCCCCTTTGAAATAAGCTCAACTGCTCTATAATGTTGACATCCTGTAGTGGGATTATTTTTGCACTTTGAAAGAGAGAAAAAACTCACATCCTGGTTTGAGAAAATACTAAATGACAACAGCAACAATGACCCTTGCCCTGTGTGCTTGGCAGCTGTAAAAACCTTCCAGAGAATGAATTGCTTTGTCATAATTTTCAGTGTTAATGTTTTTCTAGAATAAAATTCAGTGTCTTCTCTCTATTCTGTTTATTTTAAGTTGCTTCAGAATAGCTTAAGTAAAAAATAATAAAGCGATATTAATATTCAAAATCCTAATAAATGAAAATGAATATAATTCCTTTGTGTCTATTCTTGCATGACTTTGCTTATATTTTAGGAGTGCAATAATATTCATTTGGAAAATTGTGCCAAATCTGGTGCGCACACACACACACACACACACACACACACACACACACACACACACACACACACACACACACACACACACACACACACACACACACACACACACACACACACACACACACACACAGCTGAGATCTTTTTCATTTTCATCTTTTTTGTTTTCCATTGTGTATTTGAGATGGAAGGACATTCTAAACAATGACCCGGTAAAAAGCCCAATCTTTCATTTATTGCAGTTAAGTTTTAATCATAAAATATTCATTGTTGTTTGCAATTGAACCTATATAATCTCCAGCTATAGTTTATTTATGCATTGCATGCACCAGCCACTTGTAGAAACTTCGTCTTGATGAAATATAAATGAGACGTCAAGTGTGTTCAGTATGTTCTTTGCCCCAGTCCTCTCTCGACCTTTTAATAAAAACGGTAACTCATAGTAAAGCCAAAACTCTACAGTAGGACTAAACTGAGGTGAACCAAACAGCTGTATTCAGGTCAAATGCCAAAAGAGGATGTAGACGCAACATATAGCAGGAAAGAGGAGCTCTGTCCCTTCTTATCAGCGGCCGCCTGCGACATCTTAGTTGTTTTCTTCAAGGAAGAGGAGTGTGTGTGTGTGTGTGTGTGTGTGTGTGTGTGTGTGTGTGTGTGTGTGTGTGTGTGTGTGTGTGTGTGTGTGTGTGTGTGTGTGTGTGTGTGTGTGTGTGTGTGTGCGTGTGTGTGTCTGTGTGTGTGTGTGTGTGTGTGTGTGTGTGTGTGTGTGTGTGTGTGTGTGTGTGTGTGTGTGTGTGTGTGTGTGTGTTTGAATAGCATGTTAGTTTTATACAAATGCTTTTTATACATAAATTATATTAACCTACTACACAACTTGTATAGTGCTGGCAAAATGAAACTACGGAGGTAATGTTCACAAAATCACAAAATACTATAACAGCAGCTTTGCCTTTGCCTTTGCCTTTGCCTCAGCAGGCCAGGATTACTTATTTTATTTATTGCATTTTTCCAGGAATCCAGGTGGAATAAAAAAAAGAGACAGCCTGCTTTTTGAATAGAAGTTTGAATGCTAAAAGTAGTGGCATAACTGAATAAAGGACAACATAATGTTCTACTGAGCGTGTCGATCTGTATGAGGTGATTTCTCTGTCACATTTTTCTTTTTATGTCTCCAACAATTTTCACTTCAAAACATGCAGAGGGGTCCATATGAAAGAGAACAAAGCGAACTCTGAAGTTGACATTTAAGATGGCAGAAAAGGTGAAATGACAAGTAATGGTATTCATATAAAGGGCAAGAACAGAGAGAATGAAATGAAGAAATGAAACACTCACCTCTTCTGAAGTCTCCTCTCTGTGGGCATAATGTAAAATATCCATAACATGAAAAAAGTATCTTAATATTCTATTGTTATATAGCTATGCAGCTTTTCCAACAAATTCAAGTGCTTTTCAGTATTATATTACCATGAACTGCACTGGCAAACAACAACAATACATTCAATGCAACACTGACCGCTGTAAAAAATTAAATCAAAATAGACATTCATAATCAGAAGAAATATAGATGTTTAAGACTTATAGTTGGTACATCAGTCAAAATTCAGAATTTACCACTACTCTGTGATAATGGTTAAAATTTGAATATCTATTTTTGATGCTATGTTAATTTTCATTAGGCCTACATTTCTCTGTCACTCAAAAAAAGGAGAGAAGGGAGACATGAAGGACAATGCAACTGTGGTGGGTGTTGAATCAAAATCTATAGAGACGGGAGAAATAATTACCTGACATCTGTTTTTAACAAAGTTAATTAGTCATTTATTTCCCCCAGCCACAAGTTTGATTGAAATATAAATGCCATTATTCTCTTGTATTCTATAACAAGTCTGTCATGGAGCATAAATCAAACTTAACTTCTGCTCTAACTGCTGGGAATGGGAAAAGGCAATTTGTTGGCCCTATTTCAAATTATATTACAAATATTTTACAGAGATGTTTGGCTCAGTCACTCTATTCTAGACCATCCATTATTCTTTCTTCAATTCTGCTGTGAACAAGTGTAGGCCATCTCTAGATAAAAACAAAAAAACAAATAGAAAAAAAGTTGGAAGATAAATATATTAATCAATAATATGTTACATTTGTTCTACAATAGTATTATATTGCAACACATAACACCAGCGGAACTATCGGGCGCAATCGATTGTAGCAACGGAATACAAATATAAGGCACGCTGTCACTGTCTTCTCATCTCTTCCGGGTGAATAGGATGTTGTGATTTAGCTGTAGGCTAACGAGCTCACAACATAGTTTGTACAAAATTCCAGGTTATGTTCGTTGCTTAAAACTACAAATGTCTGCGTCTTCTGAACCGGGAATATCAAAAGCAAGGGATTTGAATCCAGCGACGCTCTCGACGAGTAAAGCACAGACAGCGGTGGCGTTAGTTGCTCAAGCCCGGAGCAAAAAGCGAGCCGTCAGTCCCGCGATCCACGCAATACCGCAGCCAAATAATAACATCAGCAAAAAGAAAAAAACACAACCTCCATCGTCAACTACTCAAACTCAGGTAAAGAAAAAACACTAGACTTCTAAATGACGGGACTAACGTGACTGTTCACATATCATGTTTAATTTAATAATGAAACGTTTCTCGTTGGTGGTGTTGCATTTGTCTCAGGTTGCTCCAGTGGAGGGGACTTCTGAAGGAAAACCAGCGGCAGCTGTTGATATAGAGACTTCTACAAAGTGTCTGCCTTTTAAAAACCCTAACTTTGTGGTAAGAGTCTTCTCACAAAAAAGTGCCAGACGTACTTAGATACATTTCAATATATTCATAAGTTTTTCCTCCACTAGCACTCAGGTATTGGTGGAGCAGCAGCAGGGAAGAAGAATAGGACTTGGAAAAATCTGAAGCAGATTTTAGCAGCGGAGAAAGCGCTGCCCTGGAAAATATCTGATCCTAACTGTGAGTCTGACTTACAAAAGTAATCAAACTCTGATTAATTCTGTCAAAATAAGAGTTTAAACATCTGATCAAAAGAATAATTGTCTGATCGTGTGTTTACATCTCAGGTCAGAGTCTCAGTGAATGTGTTGATTTACTTTGACAGTATTTAAATCTTTAGTTGTTTTTCTCTAAGACTGCAGCATAGATGCACCTCCTTCTATGAAACCTGCTAAAAAGTACTCCGACATCTCAGGTCTACCGGTGAGTGTTGTAAAATGATGTTGGTTAATAATGTAGAAACATTACTAATGTAATTGACTGGATGTACCCTCTAACCTCACCTAATGATTTTTACATCTTTGTGTCCCAGGCAAACTACACTGATCCTCAGACTAAACTGCGCTTTGCATCAACAGAGGAGTTTTCCTACATCCGTCAGTTGCCCACAGACGTGGTGACCGGATACCTGACTCTCCGTAAAGCCACCTGCATTGTTCCATGAGAGAGAACCCCAAAATAAAGAGGGTTGACTCTCTTTTCCAGGCATTTCATTGACTTTCATTGGATTATTTAGAATGAACTACTTTTATTATTATTTTTCTTACACTGTTTTTCACACAATAATTGTCTATATTTGTACCTGTATTGTGAATCCTATATGATACAACGCAAATGCACATTGTAACTCCTTAATCTTAAGATTTTAAATGGACTCAAATACTGGTGTGATGTATAAAGAGTAACCCATTGTACATTAGCTTATAAATAGAGACAGGTCTGTAGAAAAGGGACAATTTCTGTTGTCAGCCTCACGAAACCTCTTATTAGAATAGTTCACAATGTGGTCAATGAATAAAGTATTTAATTTAATAATGATATTAATATTGTTTTGCCTGGTAATTGGTTCCCTAAAGCTGTTTTTGTCCGTTTCAAAAGATGCTATATGGCCTTTGGTTTTTATAGGTTACATTTAGTCATTTAGCAGATGCCTTTATCCAAAGAGATTTACAAACGAGGAATACAGCAGACAATGCAGGAAGTGCCTAAAATACAAAGTTTTAGACATTGCTTAGAGTACATAAGGGAGGGATTCAGGGAAAAGGAAAGATTTTTTTTTAAGAGGTCAAGTGCTAATGGAAGAGATGAGTTTTCAGCTGTCTTTTGAATGTTATCAGGGATTCTGTATTCAGGATGAGTTTGGGGATGTCATTCCACCAGAAAGGAACTGTGAATGAGAATGTTCTGGAGAGTGATTTTGTGGCTCTCTGTGATAGTACCACGAGCCGTCGCTCATTGACCGATCGTAGGCTTCTGGTAGGGATGTAAACTCGTAAGAGAGAGTGAAAGTAGGAGGGTGCTGAGCCTGTGGTGATCTGTAAGCAAGCGTCAATGCCTTGAACTTGATCCGAGCATCGAGTGATGGCCAGTGCAGAGAGATGAAGAGAGGAGTGACGTGGGCCGTTTGATGGAAGTCCAGCCAGAAGAGCATTGCAGTAATCAACCTAGAAATGACCAGGGCCTGGATGAGAAGTTGTGTTGCATACTTGTTAGGAAAGGCCTGATCTTCCTGATGTTGTGCAGTTCAAACCTGCATGATCGAGCAGCCATTGCAATGTAGTCTTTGAGGGTCAGATGGTCATTAAATATTACTCTGACCGATATATTACTATTATTTCTGACCGGCCTTGATGGGGTAAATGATGAAATGCAGATCTTGCATCCCAAAGTCGTGACCACTGTTTTACAAACCATTTTTCTAACCACTGAGCTACTGAACCTCATCTAATTAGTTACTTAATTCATGTACGTGACAATGAATGATTTTGTTTGTTCATAAGTGAATCCTTAACGAAAAACAAAGTGTAACATTTCAGATAATCTTTTTGTAATATGATGTATGTGACAATATCTCCCTGATGTCACAAACAGTATAGAGAAACTCTGTACCGAGTAAAAAAAACTGCCGTAAAATATGCAATCTACTATGAAGTAAAATAATTACCTAAATTATTTCATTTTAATAGAGAAAAAGGAAGATCTTCACCTCAGATCTTTCATATCAAAGTAAATTCAACAACATGTATTGAAGACTAGGACCTAATCTCACAACCTGCGAGTCCCAGTTTTCCTTTCTCGGTGAAGCTCCATGTCCATCCAAGTCACTGCAGTATGTCAATTCAGGGTAATTTTAAGAACAGGTCACATTGGAAAATTTTTCCCAGCAGGCCCCAGAGAGGATCAAGCTCGCAACCACTGGTTTACAAGACCAGTGATCTAACCACTGAGCTATGGAGCCTCACACAACATTCTATTGATCGAGTGAGTGTTTGTGCTTTGAGTTAGCATGACAAAGACACACTTCAAGGAATTGGAAGGCAGCCTAAGATATCTTAACAGATGCTTCAGAGAAAAGACAGTCCAAATCAACAGACTGGTCACATTCTTGTAGCCCAACTGACTTATGTACTTTGTTTGAAAGGCCTTTATTTACACAGTGACTGTTCTGAAAGGGAATGAGCAGTGTAGATATATGTGAAGACACTTGATCAAGACTTTCTGGTTCTATAAAGATACCATTAAACAGAGTCACACAGTAGCTAATACTGTCAGAATCAAATACTTCAGAGTACCGAAAAATCATATCAAGGCAGATTTAGATCCATGAATCCTTATTCGTCTCATCCTTGTTTTGTTTTTTTGTCAGTTTACAAAAAGCAAAAAAAAAAAAACTTTATTGAGAAAGGAATACAATACATTATAATAAAATAAACCTATTATTTTGAAACATTAATGAAACAAAATGTAGCTTATCTTAATTCTGTGTATTTTAGTAGCCTACACATCAGTTAGACACAAATAATCAGAACTGAACATCACCTAGAAAAATGATTAATTTCTCACATCGCTGGCATTTTTTTTTTTAGTTTATATTATAATTTTTTTTTGAATTATTAGTTACTGTGAATTTGACGATATGCCTACTTCTTTGTCACAAACTGTTTTTCACCGGGAAATATGCGATTTTGGATGCAGCCTTTCTCCTTTCATGAATGAGTCGGCCGGTGTGAACGTATCAGATTATATGATTCATTTATTATGATTTGCCGCCAACCTACTAGCGGTTTTACTTTTATATGTATGTATGTATGTATTTTATAGTATGAATTAAATTTAGAACATTAATCTCATAACATTATTTAGGCAATTGTAATTGCAGTGTAATTTTGATAAATTATAAGATGGATTTTGTCGATTCTGATTTAATTTAATTGGTAATCCATAATTCATACAGGCCTATAGTCTATAGTGTTACTTTACTTTTATAAATAATAATAAGAGGGGTGCCCTTTTTTCACTTATAGATGGCAGCAAAATAAAATGTATCCACGCATCAGGACTTACTTGTATGCTTTGCATCTGTATTATTTAATTTTTGGTTCACATACAAATATAAGTGATACGTATAGGCCTAACATATACATTCACAATAAAGTTAACCATCAGCATCCACAAGATTTAGGATTTAATCAGATTAATTATACATACAGTATAGGCCTTTTAAAATATATATATTTTTATTTATTTACATGAAAATTAGTTATTTTTACTCTCTTTCTTTGAAAGTTTTGTAATGTATCACTTGTTCTCCCAGAAACTCCACTCAAACAGATACACACAAACAGCACTGAGGTCACAAAAATGAAAGGACATTGTGATAAAACAGTCCAGCACAACAAGGAGTCAAATACTCAACATTTTCAAGACAGAACTGACAAAAAGTATATTTAATATATTATATGGAAATGCAGCTGTGCGTTTTTACTAAGTCTGAGCTCACAGAGCAGCAGATTAAAGAGGAGTTTAAGAAGTTTCATCAGATTCTTCAAGATAAAGAAGAAGCTACAATCTCTGCACTGAGGAAGGAGAAAGAACAGAAGAGACAGGTGATGAACAGACAGATCTCAGCTCTATCCGGCAATAAAAGACATTGAGGAAAAGATAAACGGACAATTTCAGCAGATATATCATGAGGTATTACAATGAGATACACTGAGGAAAATAAATCAACAAACCTGGAAATTCATCTTTTAAATAAAATATCCTCTTCAACTTTTAAAAAGACACTCCTAGTGTCATGATACAACCAGACACAGGTAGATCCAAACGCAGCGTGAGTTTATTAGAGGGTAGTCAGACAGGCAAGGGTCACAGACAGCAAACACAGCATAGGAGACAAGGCAATACTCAGAGTCCGATAACCAGGTGGGAAGACAGAAGCAGGCAGCAGACAAGACGGAATCCAGGAAACAGGCGATGGGTCAGATACACAGACAGGACTAGACTAGGAAAAGCTTGGTGATGTCCACAACAGTAAAACAAGACTTAACAATGAGTGATAGTTAGAGTGGAGTATAAATGATTGCGGAGCTGCGTGAGGAACTCGATGCAGGTGTGAGAGTGATCAGTGGAAACAGGTGTGTGTGAAATCAGTTCAGGGTGTGTGCATGATCAGTCCCAGGAAAGGCAGTGCAGGGGTGGAGCACCCTCTAGTGACACTCGAGGGCAATCCAGCCGAACATCATCACATAACCCCCCCTTTAAGGAGCGGCTTCCAGACGCTCCAAAGAATATCCAGGTGGGGGGCAGAGTGAAGACGATCCTGGGGGAGGGACGGAGGGCCAGGCCCGTGCAGGGGAACGGGACAAGGAGGTAGCCAAGGCGGGCCTGGGCCGCAGAGCGTGGGCGACCAGGGCGGAGCAGGACGTGATGGCGGCCAGGGCGGAGCAGGACGTGATGGCGGCCAGGGCGGAGCAGGACGTGATGGCGGCCAGGGCGGAGCAGGACGTGATGGCGGCCAGGGCGGAGCAGGATGAGCCAAAGGCCAGGGTGGAACGGGATGGACCAATGGCCAGGGTGGAACGGGATGGACCAATGGCCAGGGTGGGGCCCCCTCAGGCCTCCCTGGGTGTGAAGACCTCACGGGCAGCCACGGCAGAGATGACCCCTCAGGAGACCACGGTGGCACGCCCCTCATTGTCCCTTCGTGGCCTCTACTGCCCCCCTCCAAAAAATACTTGGGGGAACCTACGGGGACATAGACTGGAACTGGAGGCTTCGGGGGTTCGGCTGCAGGCTTCACTAAAGGTTTCGGAGGTTCGGCTGCAGGCGGCTCTGGCAGTTCGGTAGCAGGCTCTGGTTCAGCTAGGCAGACGTGAAACTCAAGCTTGTCATGGCTGACGTGAAGCTCTGGCTCGTCGAGGCTGACGTGAAGCTCTGGCCCGTCGAGGCTGACGTGAAGCTCTGGCCCGTCGAGGCTGACGTGAAGCTCTGGCCCGTCGAGGCTGACGTGAAGCTCTGGCCCGTCGAGGCTGACGTGAAGCTCTGGCCCGTCGAGGCTGACGTGAAGCTCTGGCCCGTCGAGGCTGACGTGAAGCTCTGGCCCGTCGAGGCTGACGTGAAGCTCTGGCCCGTCGAGGCTGACGTGAAGCTCTGGCCCGTCGAGGCTGACGTGAAGCTCTGGCCCGTCGAGGCTGACGTGAAGCTCTGGCCCGTCGAGGCTGACGTGAAGCTCTGGCCCGTCGAGGCTGACGTGAAGCTCTGGCCCGTCGAGGCTGACGTGAAGCTCTGGCCCGTCGAGGCTGACGTGAAGCTCTGGCCCGTCGAGGCTGACGTGAAGCTCTGGCCCGTCGAGGCTGACGTGAAGCTCTGGCCCGTCGAGGCTGACGTGAAGCTCTGGCCCGTCGAGGCTGACGTGAAGCTCTGGCCCGTCGAGGCTGACGCGAAGCTCTGGCCCGTCGGGGCTGACGCGAAGCTCTGGCCCGTCGGGGCTGACGCGAAGCTCTGGCCCGTCGGGGCTGACGCGAAGCTCTGGCCCGTCGGGGCTGACGCGAAGCTCTGGCCCGTCGGGGCTGACGCGAAGCTCTGGCCCGTCGGGGCTGACGCGAAGCTCTGGCCCGTCGGGGCTGACGCGAAGCTCTGGCCCGTCGGGGCTGACGCGAAGCTCTGGCCCGTCGGGGCTGACGCGAAGCTCTGGCCCGTCGGGGCTGACGCGAAGCTCTGGCCCGTCGGGGCTGACGCGAAGCTCTGGCCCGTCGGGGCTGACGCGAAGCTCTGGCCCGTCGGGGCTGACGCGAAGCTCTGGCCCGTCGGGGCTGACGCGAAGCTCTGGCCCGTCGGGGCTGACGCGAAGCTCTGGCCCGTCGGGGCTGACGCGAAGCTCTGGCCCGTCGGGGCTGACGCGAAGCTCTGGCCCGTCGGGGCTGACGCGAAGCTCTGGCCCGTCGGGGCTGACGCGAAGCTCTGGCCCGTCGGGGCTGACGCGAAGCTCTGGCCCGTCGGGGCTGACGCGAAGCTCTGGCCCGTCGGGGCTGACGCGAAGCTCTGGCCCGTCGGGGCTGACGCGAAGCTCTGGCCCGTCGGGGCTGACGCGAAGCTCTGGCCCGTCGGGGCTGACGCGAAGCGCAGGTTCATCAAGGCAGACGTTAAACTCAGGTTCGTCAAGGCTGACGCGAAGCTCTGGTTCGTCGGGGCTGACGTGAAGCACAGGTTCGTCAAGGCAGACGTTAAACTCAGGTTCGTCAAGGCTGACGCGAAGATCAGGTTCGTCGAGGCTGACGCGAAGCTCAGGTTCGTCGAGGCTGACGCAAAGCTCTGGCTCGGCAGAAAGGAACCCTGGAACGGCGACCTTTATGGACTTCCGCGTTGAGATCAGTGGAGGATCAGCCATGCTGGAAACCAGTCCTGGATAGCAATAGACCGATCCGATGGCAGCTTTGATGGTAGGTGTGACGTGAGGATTCTCCAGCTCGTCAAGCGTGACATGACTATACCCTAGTTCGGTGAATGTCGCGGCGTCGTGGAGCTCCTTCTCCATCTTACTCACAGCGAGAGCAGAACCACTCAGTAGAAGGGCCATGTCAATATACTGCATTAAAGTACCGTGGGGATCATGAATGGGCATCAGTGACCGGAGCGGTTCAGATAACCCTCCACGGAAAAACACCATTAAACATTCGGTACTCATTATCGTGAAACGTGCCAGTTCAACAAACTCTTTGACATACCACTCAATCGATCGATCCTCTTGACGAAGTCGCATAATCTCAGCTCCCGTATCAGTGTTCGGTATTGCTGCGAAAGCTCGACGTGGAACCTTGCTGTCGAATTTTACCGGGAGAGCTTGGCGTTGAAATGGGATTGGATCAGGGCTGGCAACTGTGGTGACAGGTTGAGTCTGCGATGGTCCCGGTGTGGAAACCTGTAGACCGCGAACCATCTTGGCCAACCTCTCCAATGACGAGGTGAGTTGATCCAGCTGATCCCGGTGTACAGCGATCAAATCCGCATTGGCTGACTGGGAGGCATACAAGGCTGACATGCTGCTGGATCTGTTTATGTTTAAGTCTTCTGTCATGATACAACCAGACACAGGTAGATCCAAACGCAGCGTGAGTTTATTAGAGGGTAGTCAGACAGGCAAGGGTCACAGACAGCAAACACAGCATAGGAGACAAGGCAATACTCAGAGTCCGATAACCAGGCGGGAAGACAGAGGCAGGCAGCAGACAAGACGGAATCCAGGAAACAGGCGATGGGTCAGATACACAGACAGGACTAGACTAGGAAAAGCTTGGTGATGTCCACAACAGTAAAACAAGACTTAGCAATGAGTGATAGTTAGAGTGGAGTATAAATGAGTGCGGAGCTGCGTGAGGAACTCGATGCAGGTGTGAGAGTGATCAGTGGAAACAGGTGTGTGTGAAATCAGTTCAGGGTGTGTGCATGATCAGTCCCAGGGAAGGCAGTGCAGGGGTGGAGCACCCTCTAGTGACACTCGAGGGCAATCCAGCCGAACATCGTCACACCTAGAAGAAAAGGTTATTCTACATAGAACCTTAAAGGGTTTTCTATCATGGAATAATTATGGATTTATAGTTTAATTTTAAATGTTAATGAAATGCTTTGAATTAAACAGCTTGTAAACATACTTTAAAATAACCTGTTGAACATGAAAGTATTATGCAATGATTTAAGACATTTCTCCTTATAGACTTTTTGGCATAATTTGACAGTAAAAACATGAAGACAGCACTTTATAGTTATAAGTGTAGATCTTAATTTCAGCTTTGATCTGTAGATCTGCTTTGCTTAATTTCAGCTTTGCTTGATGTATGTGGAGAAAAACCTGTACCTGTACAGTTACACAGAAAAGTAAATATCCAGAAATACCCATATACGTGGCGTACAGACATATACAGGAATCTGTGAAATTTCATGGATATTCACAGCTGAAACAACTGATGGCTGTTAGGTGTGAAGACCTTTATGTTAATTACCGGCTGTTAAGGTGCTTGCTGTGTTCTCAGATGGAGGGTGGGCCAAGGAAGTTTTTACAAAACAACCTTAAAATAGTGTCTTAACACTACTGAACTCTAATATAGCTAGCTTTATTATTTTTGACAGGGCCATTAGAGAACATATGATTTATAATGTGAAGGCATCCTCTCTCCCCAACTTCATTCTTCTTTCCATATTATTTCACAGAAATTAAGCTAGTCCTTTGGGGAGATGTGATTTCCCTAGCAGTATCTCTACAAATAGTCATTAATGCCCCCAAAAAGTCAATGTTGTTATGACATGTGTATCTTTCCCTGGGCAATAACAGTGGAACTGGTCAATAGTTATGTTTATACAAAACTAAAAAGAGTATTCATATATACTCATTTATATGTGAATAATTATAAACCACATAATAAATAAACACTCATACACACACCCCACCCCGTTGCAAAGACCTTTGTGTTTTTACTGATCTCCGGTCGGTCACACTTCTTGAGGAGACATTTCAATCGCACCAGCAACAGCTACAGACTGAAACACTGTAAGCCTGCACAGTTCTAAGCAGGATCCACTTCAAAATCATGCACAGACCAGGTAAGAATGATTATCTAAATTGTGTAAAAATTAATATATTTAATGTCAACTATATTTATACTGTATTTTTTCTCAAATGTTTCCTCTTTTCCACAGTATCCTACACACAAGACTGGGTCAACTCATCTTCTGAGATTATGTAACACAAGTTCAGAAGGTTGTTGCAATCTTTTAGTATGCATTTTTTTACTTATTCAATTAAATATTTTCTGTTACTAAACATATTTTATGCCTTTAAGGTATCCTAACAGATTCATGATGAGGCTTTGAAGAAGAAGTATTCTTTTATTACGGAAAGGCCCAGCTGAAACACTCAATCAAGGTTTGGGCAAAAAGCCAAAGAGAGACAACAGAAATTGATATGATGTAACTATTTTTAAATAGATTGTTTTGAGCATTATCAGTGATTACATTACTGTTATTTTGCAGTTGCTGGAGATGAAATCAACAAAGACAAATACAGAAAGAGCAGTGTGGAGGACAGAAATGGTGGAGCTCTATGTAAGATGAGGAAGATGTTCTGGATTCATGCAGGAGATGACTGGAGTCTGCTGAGACACATCATCTTATGTGTTATTAACTGCCTTTGAAATCTTTCATTCAAAGTAGATGTTGTATTTCTAAATATTGTTTTCTGTTGAAATTGTTGTTTTCTGACTGTTTTTATGTTTTAGATATATTTACTATTTTCCCAAATGAAGACAAACAATTAATTATTGGTTAAACTATATTTTTTCTGTCTGCCCACCTGGTCTAGAACCAATCAAATCACACACCAGCAATGGTTTTGGGAGGGATATATTTGAAAGAAAACCAACCAAATCATTAATTCAAAGGGTTTTGGGAGGGGTATATTTTACATGTAACCAATGATGTCACTTTGCTGTAGGGTTTAGGGTGGGATAAATTTCAAGTTGACCAATGAAATTAAGTCTGTGGCCCAATAGCTGTCTGGTTTAGGTGAGAAAATGTCCCCTGACAAAACCCTTGAGGGGATTACTTGCCATGGCAACAAATGTCTGTAGCATTGTAGAATGCTTTAGCAACATACGTTGGAGTTGTTATTATTACGGAAGTATTCGGACTGGTGGAATTTGATAGTTAGGAGTACTTGTAGATACTTCGCTAAGGTGTATACAATACATTACTAGTCTGGATACACTTCTTTTCATGCAGTGCAAGTCACTGCACTGAGTACGAGTACATCAATTCAGGGTAATTTTAAGAACAGTGAAAATTTTCCTCAGCAGGCCCCAGCGAGGATCGAACTCGCGACCCCTGGTTTACAAGACCAGTGCTCTAACCACTGAGCTATGGAGCCTCACACAACAACAGTCAATAGCGTGAGTATTTGTGCTTTGAGTTAGCATGACAAAGACACACCTCAAGGAATTGGCAGGCAGCCCAAGATATCTTAACAGATGCTTCAGTGCTTTGAGAAAAAGTCAAAGTTCAATGTGTGAAACTCTTGGTAAAGTGAATCTAGTAGTTTGTGTGACGTTTTAATTATCATAACACAGAATTCACTCCACATTTATGCATATTCTTACATGTAAGAAAGCATGAAAATCAAATCAGACTATGGAAACTGTTGGTCCGACATTATCAAACTAAACTCACTCCAAACAACAGACTGGTCACATTCTTTTAGCCCAACTGACTCAATTTGTTTGAAAGAAACTGTTCTAAAAAAGGAATCACTGTATAGATACATCATATGTAAAGACACTTGACAAGAGCAAGTGCTGACGTTCTGGTTCTATGTCCCTAGTAATGTACAGTCAGAATGAAAGACTTCAGAGTGCAAAAGAATCAGATTCATTTGACTGTGATAAGTTCACTCATGAGTACAAGACTCAAGATCAGACACAAACACACTGGTATTGATTGCAGAACTTAAATCTTTGGGTCTGATGTGTTTCTCTGGAGATTGTAAGAAATATTTACATTTATTCATTTAGCTGATGGTTTTATCCAAAGCGACTTACAATTGCTATATATGTCAGAGGTCGCACGCCTCTGGAGCAACTAGGGGGTGGTTAAGTGTCTTGCTCATGGACACATTGGTGTCTCACAGTGAATTCGAACCCAGGTCTCTCACACCAAAGGTGGGTGTCTTATCCATTGCGCCATCACCACCATCATCTTATCATCTTCATACCACACACACCAGACATTGGTGTAAAATTTGTGTAAAAGAAAGCTGTTTCCTTACTTTGATTTGATTCTATGGTTACTAAACCAATATGCATAGTCTCCAAAAGTGTGTTCCTGAGTCATAGACCTCTGGAGCCAGGGCACAGGCATATGGATAAAATCTCTCTGGATTATTAGGAGCCAGCTGCTGCATTTTGCATAGTCTCAGACTGGTCAGATCATTAGAGAATCAGGTGTGTATTTGCAGCCCATAGTCACAGGAACTGATGACAGATACAAACAACAGGGTTACTAGTACCATACTATAGTACGACTTATTGGGCCTGGGGAGAAGGGGGCCCAGTTGTGCGTTTTAGTGATGACCATTTTGTATTCATTATGTAATTCACTTTTGTAATACACTCTTTAAAATAAAGATGCTTTAGTGACATCAGTTGTTCCACGAAGAACCTTTCCATTGCACAAAACGTTCTTTAGTTGGAAAAACAGTTCTTTAGAGTCTTTAGATTATATGTAAATATGTTTATTTACTCAAATGGTCTTTCGGGAATCAAGCTACACCCACACAATAGAAGACAGTTCTTAGCCAATAGCTGCGTGGCTAGGAGTACTCACATCTGACAGGAGACTCGCTGCCTGTTTAAACAGAGCTCTGGAGTGCACGCATTTATGTAAGAGACCATAGACGTGTTGTCGGTTCGAATCAGTACATGTTGCTGCTCCAATTTTGACCGAAAGGCTTCCAGGGCTAAGGACACCGCCTTTAATTCCAAATGGATTATGTGCCACTCTCTCTGTGACTCCGACCACATGCCTGAAGCAGGAACGCTCAAGCACACTGCTCCCCAGCCTGAGGTTGCTGCGCCCGTTGAGACCACGGTGCGTTGCGTCACTATACCCAAAGGACCTCCTGGGCTGAACATATCCGGTTTGCCCCATGGTCTCACTGTGACGCAACTGTGAGTGACCGTAATGCACTTGTGACCTGAAGACCACACCCTCGACGGAACTCGAGTTTCCAGCCAAAACTGCAGCGGGCAAAACTGCAACTGCAAAATATGCAGCAGGCCCAGATGGCACACCGAAGAAGCCTCTGAAATTCCCTCAGTGAAACAGACTTGCCCGGTCTGAAACGGCGCAAAGTCGATGAGATTGTCTCTATGATGGGTTGGTAGCCGAGGATGATGTACTGACTCTCTCGTAGCACGGGCTTCTCCTCTAACCCTGATGTTTCTTCCCAGGGCCCGGCCACTGCCTGTTTCGGCCGAAACGAGCTTCCGGTTAGGGGCGGGGCGCCACGGCGGGCTGTCTAGCTGGTCCTTGAGCGTGGCGAGGTGCAGGAAAGAGTGGGATCTCGACGATGGCTGGAGTGAGCGACGGGGCATCACGTGCCTCATTACTTTGGCGAGCTTTTGCATCTCGGAAAAGTGCTCCGTGACCGACTCAACGGCGTCGCCAAAGAAGCCGGGGGGAGTGACTGAAGGGTTCAGGAGCGTCTTGCTGTCCGTGTCCTTCAGGTCAGCTAAGGTTAGCCATAGGTGCCTGTTAAGGATGACCATGAGCCATGACCATGGCCTGTGCAAAGCGCTTGGCAGCCATCAGCGTGAGGTCCGTTGCCGCGCGCAGATCCCTAATGACGTCCGCGTCAGTGGCGCCGCCGTCCAGGGATTGTAACAGTTTGGCTGGGAATACCTGCAGTATTGTCATGGCGCGAAGAGCTGATGCTGCCTCGCCCGCAGATGCATAGGCCTTGTCTGCCTGGTGGGCCGTGAACCTGCACAGCTTGGAAGGCAGGCTGCGGTCCGAACCCAATGCAGACGAAGACGGGCACAGGTGCACAGCGACGGTGTCCTCGACGAGTCTCCTCAACACACCCATGCATTTTATATTGCCCGTGGACCTGTCAGTATTTGCATGCTTCACGACAATTTGGCCAGCTGTCCCCAGCTGGTGTTAGCCCATAAGATTTAAGCAAAAGTGGAGAAGGGAGGAGTTCCCATATACGTCACAGCTGACGTAACGTTGAGTTACCGCCTTGAAAGGGAACTTAAGACTTCACAGCACACATAAGATCTTCCACAGATACTGTTTTCACAGAATTCTCCATTTTATAATATTTGAAATGATCCGAATACTTTTTTAAATCTTTTTTTGAGATCTTTTTCTGTTACTTCCTGGAGTTTCTGAATACCCAGATTGGGTTTACCTGTCATTAGACTCTAACAAACACTCATTTTTATTTTTGCATCTAATAATCATCTTCTGAAAGGGGAGCAGAATCTAGTGTTCCAATCCAATATCACACACCGATATAAAAAAGCATTTTAGCAGTTAGGATTTTAATGTGTATACAGTATAGGCCTACATAAGCATATTTACATAAAATACTATAATTCAAGGATTGTAAGTGGGTTCTCTGTAAATAAATTAGTTTCCCCCTGATTCACTTCACGTAAATTGAAATTTATTACACAAAATATTTTTTATTTATGTAGATTTGGTTTATATTTATGATTTTGTGTAAATAGTGCATTTCATTGGTGTTTTGTTTTCTTTTTGTTAGGAGTTTAGAAAAGTCATAAATGGATAGTGCACCCAAAAATGAAAATTTTGTCATACTTTTCTTACCCTCATGTTGTTCCAAACCTGTATAAGTTTCTTTTTTCTGCTAAACACAAAAGAACATATTTTGAAGAATGCAAATAACCAAACAGTAGACAGCACCCGTTGACTTCCATAGTAGGAAAAAATACTATGAAAGTCAACTGTTTGGTTACAAACATTCTTCAAAATATCTTCACATACAAAGTTCTTCAAAAGTTTAGCTTATATAGTAGGGAAGTATGTGATTTCAGATGCGGCCTTTGCTTCATTGGGTCTCCTGACAACTAAAATTATAAGAATGTTTCTAACATGGCAATACAAATATCAATTTTTAAAAAAGTGGTCACCCAAAAGTGGCTCAATTTGCCCCGTTTCTACCACTTTGAGAAGATACCCTTGTGATTTACAAGTCTAGGCAACATAACTTATTGGCAAATCACCAGCATATATTTATTTGTTTGGTGTGGGTTAATAATCAGGTTTTGCAAGTATAAAAGTAATTATATTTTCTATTTAGAAGATATGCCTGAACATAACAAATTTTTTGAATAAACAAACACTTTTCCCATTTGTTCCTTTCAAACAAAGACAGACTGAAATCAATAACCTAGTCACTGCGTCCACTGAAAAACCTCTAGCCCTCTACCTTCAGTCTCAGGTGATTTTCTCCAGAATTGAGTGCAGGTGAGATTTAGAAAATATGTTTTTTGTTAGAGCCTATTTTTGTCTTAATTATAATATCTACCGGAAAAGGAATGTATGGTTAAGCGCAGCTAGCTACACCTCTGATGACGAAGCAGCTACGTAAGTGAACCAATCATCTTGTCCGGGCGGTGTGGGTTGGAGGCGAACTAGACTCGCAGGATGCGGGCGGGGTGAGCAGTGCATATTATGAACAAATGTAGCCTAATCTAGCATAGACCACAAACTCAGTCCTCCACTAATATCCTCAGGTAAGAATACTCATCTTTTGTCTTGTGGTAATGAGTTGCGCATGCAGTTTGTAGCTACGATGATAGTATGCTATGATTTCCAAACAGCGTATTTCAGACGCATTAGGTTAGCGTTTGATATCTGTTCACGATACAGTCACGCAGTAAAACATTGGGGGTTGCAGTACGATACAAACCTTGTGCTATCTGATTTTTTCCACTTTAAGTACATGGACATTTATTAGATTAAGCTTCTATGTTGGTATTTCTATTTAATTATGTTGCCATGCTCAAATGTTCAGTTTTGGCAACTTAGAAGCGGGTAATGTGGAGGGGGCGAAGAAGCCTGAACTGAGCGTTTTCCTTTTTTTCCAACTTTCGATTTATCTGTAGATTGTAAATTTAAATAGTGGTAACTTGGGTATATTGATTATATGGTATGGTGCAAGTAACTTGCCACGTAGTATTAGCTCGTTCTTTAAAACATGTAAGTTGTAACCATAGAGCGCGTGGTGTGCTTTTTTTAGAGTATGGCACTTTTATTTTAACCTTCTGTAGGCTATCCATTTTGCTGATAACTTATGTGCGTAGTACTGTGCTTGCAAAAGGGTGTGACCTTTTTTTTTAGATTATTTACCCCAAATTGGAAGTCAAAACTAAAGGACGGGGTCTCAAGTCTCACCTCAGAGTTGAAAAAGTATCAAGAAATGGGCGTGTATAGCTGTGGGAAAAGGGGAGAAAACAATCAATAAAACACAGATCCAGATCAGATAATGGACCTGTGCCGCTAGACATGACCACAATGCAGCCCTGAAGTGTCAAATAGACTATCCCCTGCGAAGGCCTCATCAAAACAACAAAAGTTTTTTTTTCAACGACAAACGTTTTGTCAAATGACATTGTTGTGTAAATGAACTGCCAGAGCGCATTAACATTTTAATGTTTTTTAGTTGAAAATTTGATTGATGTTTTGACTACTGACCAATTTTCTACATTAAAAGTTGTCTTTTTATTTGGGCTAGTAAAATTAATTTCGGGCTACCAAATTCTGAAGACTGTCTGCCCGAAGGGCTACAGCGAGCCCTGTGTACTGTAAAAAGCACTATATAAATGAAGGTGACTTGATTTGACTAATTATAAAGACATGTGAATATTAAAAAATGAGTTGAGGGCACCTTGATGCATTTAAAAAATATAATCCTGTATGACAACAAACTCACAAGAACGAAGGAGAAATGCAGAAGAACATTTAAAAAGTTTAATAACATTTTCATTACATTTATAAGCCCTACAGTCTCATAACAAATGAAACGCGTCAGTTTAACACAGAAAGAATAAAGGCATAGTTACTTTTTTGTCCATTGTTTTTTGAATATTCGGTCTACATCCGTGTATCAGAATTCATCATGCCATCACGTTCATGATCAGACTTATGTGCAAATAAGTATTCTTATTTGCATATAATAGTCTTTTTCAAATGAAGAAGTGGTGATTAATGTGCGCATACACTGCTGGTTCATGTTTAGAGCACTACTAGAGTATATAAAACATGTCCAAAAAAACTTGAAACATGCTTACTCCACTCCGTATATGATCTACGATCCGTGTTGTTAAACTCATTGCGGTGTTTCGTCTATTAAAGGACAA